>NC_133117.1:12086715-12360717 GCF_022965805.1 Primulina eburnea
ATCAAAGACCAGCGGAGAAACTTAAGCCACTTCATATTCCCGAGTGGAAATGGGAAAATTACTATGGACTTTGTTGTCGGATTGCCGAAGACTGTTAAGGGATTCAATGCCATATGAGTGATAGTGGATCGTCTTACAAAATCAGCTCATTTTCTACCTATTAAGACGACCTTCACCATGATTCAGTATGCCGAGTTATATATTCGAGAGATAGTTCGTCTGCATGGGATTCATGTATCTATTGTTTTTGACAGAGATCCGAGATTCACGTCATCTTTTTTGAAGAGTCTGCATGCGGCGATGGGGACCAAGTTATTATTCAGTACAGCATTCCATCCTCAAACCGATGGTCAGTCCGAAAGAGTTATTCAAATTTTGGAAGATCTACTTCGAGCTTGTGTTATTGATTTCCAAGGCAGATGGGAACCAAAATTACCTCTAATGGAGTTCACCTACAATAATGGCTACCAATCATCAATCGAAATGGATCCTTTTGAGGCACTTTATGGAAGGAAACGTAGATCTCCCATTCATTGGGACGAGGTTGGGGAAAGAAGAGAAATTAATCCAGATGTGATTGAAGAGACTACCGAGCTTGTAGCAAAAATCCGTGAGAGAATGAGAACTGCATAAAGTCGACAGAAAAGTTATGCTGACAAGAGGCATAGAGACTTAGAATTTACAGTGGGCAACCATGTATTTGTGGAAATAACACCTATGAAAGGTGTTATGCGGTTTGGTAAGAAAGGCAACCATGTATTTGTGGAAATAACACCTATGAAAGGTTTATGCAGTTTGGTAAGAAAGACAAGCTTAGTCCAAGCTTTCTGGAGTTCACAATGTGTTCCATATTGAAGAACCTAAAGGGGGGGGGGGGGGGGGGGGGGATAGGTTCTTAAAGGCCCTTTAGCGTTTTTAAAACGAGTTTGCAAAAATTGCAAGCGGAAGACTTGAGGGACAATCACAAATAAAAATGAATGCGTAAAGTAAGTGCGTAAAATAAATGCGTAGTAAAGTAAATGCGTAAAGTAAAGAGGGATAGAGATGTTTATGGAAGTTCGACGAAGAATCGTCTACGTCTCCCCTTCTCGATGAGGATCGAGGTATCACTATGACGACTTGGCTTTAGGAGCTCCAAGCTAGCTTTTACAACCACGCCTCGATGCGTCTACTTGGCCTTGAGGGCTCCAAGGATAGCCACGAACTTTTCAACCGACTCGAGAGTATTACTTTCACTCTTTTTCTACAACTCTTTTGATATTACAATTCTTTTAATCAACGCACACAAGAGATAGTAGAAAGCTTTGTAAGAGACAAGAGAGAGTGGAGTGGGATGCTTGAGAATACATCCTCAAAGGCCTATTTATACTAGTCTTGGACGCAAAGGTTCGGATCTTCTGTTTATACTTCGGAACGTCCGATGTGATTGAAATCAATTTGCGTAATTTCTGGAATGACTTCGGATCCTCCGATCTTGACTTCGTAGGGTCCGAACATATGCTTCGGAGGGACCGATCAAACTCCGTTTCTTCCGAACAATTCTTCCAGACAGTGTATGAACAGCTTCGGAAGGTCCGAACTCCAGTTCGTACCGTCCGAACATTCCCGCGTTTCCGGAGATTTGAAATCTTCAACACTTCGTAGCTTCCGATCATGTCCATCGTAGCATCCGAAATCTACTCAATCAAATCAGTCAGATCAAATTGTCTCCGAATTGAAGTGATTTGATTGCTTGTGTTCGGAACGTCCGATCACGTCTTCGGACCGTCCGAACTCGCTCCTCGCAGCTTCCGAACAGCTTCTAATTTGCTTCTGATTTGCACAATTGCGGAACGTCCGAACCAAATTTTGGATCTTCCGGACGTAACCTTGTTCTTAATTTCCTGCATGCCTCAATATAAAACATTAGTACATTTTTAATCCAAGTTTTGGTATCATCAAAACAAAAACTTTGGGATATGTTACAGCATTAAAAACATTAATCTCATCCTCGAGATTTGTATGCGTTTAAGGCGTAACACATATTTCAATGCTGTGGAAGTACATGTCGAATCCATCACATGTGCTAAATTATGAACCTCTACAATTGACTCCAAACATGACGTATGAAGAAATTCCTGTCCAAATCTTGGCAAGGCAGAAAAGAAGTCTACGAAACAAAGTCATTCTAATGGTCAATATTAAGTGGCCGAATCACCTGGAAGAGGAAGCTACTTGGGAAACCGAGAGGACTTGAAGGGTCGCTATCCAGAATTATTCGGTAAGTTGTAATTTCGAGGAAAAAATTATTTAAAGGGAGGAGGAATTGTAAAGTCCAAAATTAAGACGACGTAATTCAACTGCATGCAAATCTAGGAAATATGTATAAAGACTACTTAAATGATTTTAATTGCTTAATTTATTATGTGACATGCATGATTATATGTTAAATAAGATTTTATGCATAAAACTGTATTTTTAAGGATTATTCGAGTTGCGATCGAGAAACGCAGACCGAGGGCTGAAAAACGTAAAATGTTTTTTATTAAATAATTGTTTTTAATCATTTAAAATATGGTCGATGGTTTTTCATATTTTTGAAAATAAGGAGTTTTGAGGTGATTTTATACGCCGGGACGTAAATTTTATCGATGTTGGTTTTTCAACAAAAATACGAATTTTTTGGCAACCCGGCTATTAAATTCACAAATTTATTTTAACAAAGCTATTTTAAATATTTTAATTAAATTCTAATTAAGCATTAATGGGCCTAAATAATGCTTAGTAGGCTTAAGACCTTGTTAATAAAATACCTAACTATATAATATGTAAAACCACCCCAAACCATTACACAAACACACGCCTCACTTTTCAGAATTTTGGCACACCAAAATTCTCTCCAACACGGCAAACACACATCACAAAATTCAAGAGAAAACTGTGAGCTTCAAAGGGAGTTTCAAGCCTAGGGTCTTGCCGCCATTCTTCGCAATCGTCAACAAGAATTCGTGCCTTTAAAACGCAAAGACACGCATATTTCTTTCCTTCAAAACATCATCACACCATAGTATTTTTATGCATGAAAAGTTTGGAAAACAAGTAACACCTTGAATTATTTCGGATTTGTGGCATATGTCAAACTTTTCGCTTGGATTTTCCTTCAAAAATCATGTGTTTGTATTGTTTAAGGGCTTCCATGATATAGGTTATGATTAAGCATGGTTTTACACGGCTTTTAGAGTCCTAAGATCACAGAAAAACGTTGCAAACAAGTTGAACATAAGCTGGAACCAAAACCTAGCAGAAAGTGAAAGTATGGTTCGGTGTTGTGTCATAGGGGCTCGGTTGGGTCTTGGCTTGGGTCAGGGCTTAGCTAAGGTACGTGAAGGGTCAGGGGTAGATTCATGTGCTGGGGAAGGAGTCCTAGCTAGGACTCCCACCCGAGAGACAAGAATTAGTGCGTGCAAAGTTCAAAGCTTGCATAGGGACAAGGGCTCGGTCTGGAGGACAACGGGCTGAGCTAGGGTGACTCCTTAGGGTCCTAGGTGAGTGCACAACATGATGGTTCAGGGGTGGCTCGGTCGGCTAGGGTCCTAGGCACTAAAAACGTAGGGTCATGCACTTGGAGATTCTCGGCCAGCTGAAGTGCTTGGTTGGGGAGCTTCAGTTCGATGCTAGAGGTCAGGTCCGTGGTTCCAAGGGTTCAAGGAGGTGCCCTAAGGAGTTGGTCAGAGTCTGGACCAACATGGTTTGAGGGTGGCTCTAGAAAATCGAAAGATGGCTCGGGGTGAACTTTCAAGGGTTAAGTTAGGGTTTTTAGAATTAAAATAAATCGAAACATGGCTCACGCGGGTCGAGTCGTGGTTCACAAGGGCTAAAATAATATAAAAATATTAAATTTTGAATTTAGGAATTTTATA
This sequence comes from Primulina eburnea, assembly GCF_022965805.1. Classification (NCBI taxonomy): domain Eukaryota; kingdom Viridiplantae; phylum Streptophyta; class Magnoliopsida; order Lamiales; family Gesneriaceae; genus Primulina; species Primulina eburnea. The sequence goes on from NC_133117.1 coordinate 12,090,615, forward strand.
GTAAAGTTTGGGATTTTTCGAGATTGAAACGCCTTCAAAACGACTAATTACAAAATAATTAAAAAGCCTAGTATTTAAACTAAATAAAATTTTGGGAAATTTAATTTAAGCTTAAATGATTATTTGGGACATATTATAGTCAATGGAATTAAGAAAAAGTTAAAAACGTTGAATTTTATGTAAACGTCATGGCAGTGTTCTAAATGTTGTTTTATGTGCTAATATGATTATTTTCAATGGTTATGGATGTTAATGAAATTTTATATGTTAAAGTAAAATTTTTAAATGTCTATGATTTTTATGATTTAAAAAATGAGCATTTAAAAGACATGTTGCATGCTTGGTTTCAAAAGAAAACGATATTATATACATGTTTTTATTAAGTGATGGAAATATGACATGTTGAAAGACATGAAGGGATTGTGACTAAATACGTGATATGTTGGATTATGGTCCCAGTGGGAGCCCGATGATCGTGTTTCCTTGGATACAGATATGAATACGAATATGAATACGAATATGTTAATACGTTGGCCAAAGCCCATTTGACCGATGAGAGTGTCGCTGATGTCCCCGCTGCCCAGTACTTTGGTTTTCTGTAGATGGATCCATCGCCCAATACGATTAAGAATATGAGTCACAATCACGATCTGAGTTCAACAAATACGAACATGAATATGAATATGTTACTATGAATATGAATATGTTGATATGAAAATGTTTATGAAAATTATTATGTTTAAATTTTATGCAATATTATGAAAATGCTATTTTAAGTACAAGTATTTTTCATTGTTGTATGTGATCTGTATTATGTATTATTTGTTATCAAGAATATGATGTGTTGAGTCTTTAGACTCACTAGGTGTGATTGATGCAGACGATATTAATAATTATGATATGAGAGGTCTTGATGGATGACCTGACTGGACTATAGGTGCACACAACCCGAGAACCAGCGCTTCTATTTTCCGCATTTAAGTTTATGATTTGCATTAAATATTTTACGACTATTTACTTATACTTTTGAGAGATTTTTGAGAGGTTTAGTATACGCTACACTTTTCATGTTTATTGTTTTTTAGGTTTGATAAAACATTTGACGATTTCATGTTTTAACTATTGCGAGTGATTTTCAAATACTAGTTGGATGTTTTATTTTAAAATGGCGCAAAAGTATTTTATGTAGATGTATTTGGCTGAATCTAGGAGAAGAAAAAAATCTTAGTATTTTTTAAGAAAACGATTAAGCAGACGTTTCAGCGGAGGCTGTGGTGGTCAGGCTAGGCTAGTCAGGACGAGTCCAGGGTGGTCCAGGAGGATAGGCTAGTGGTCTGGGCGTGGTATGGTCCAAGGTGGCTTGAGGGTGGCTCGAGAGTGTTGGTGTGACGGCTTGATTTGTGGTTTAGGGTTTGAATAGGTGCCAGGGAAAGAGATGGGGCTCAAACCATGGTTCACGAGGGCTGTTTTGTGGTTCACATGGGTAGTTTAGGTTTACAAGTTTATATTTAAAATTTGGGAAGAAAATATTAAGTTTTGAATTAATTCGGGTTCAAAACGCTTTACAATTTAGCTATTGAGTAATTACATCAAAAGGCTCGGGTTTACGTCTAAGAAAAATACTAGAAGTAAAATTTAAGCTTATGAGATGGTTTGGGATAGGTTCGAGTCAGTAAAAATTAGAAAAAATTCAAAATCGAGAAGTTCGAAATCTAGGGGTAAAATGGTCATTTTATGTCCTCGAGTAGCTTGAGAGGTCTGACAGTGTGCCGAATGATCATAATGCATTCTAAATGATATTTTAAAAGGTTTATGATGAAAATATGATATTTTTATGATATATGCATAGGCTGCACGATTTTTTCGAAATGTTATTTTTACGATTTTTGAAGGACACGATAATTTATAATAAAATGAAAAGAAAAAATATTTTGAAGGATGTGAATTGACTGTGACAGAAGATATTTGGGGATCCGTTTTAAGAAGGAACATTTAACTTACAAATGAGAATATCGTGAGGAAAAAGGCCTATAGAGAACCCGGTTACGAGAGAAGACTCTAGAAGGAGCCCAACAATCGTATTTCCATATTTTTCCAAGGCTCAGTGACGAGAGTTGCTGAACCCCTGTCCCCAGGTACTTGGTGTATTTGAACTGATCAGTCGACCAGATGATGAATGATAAAGGATAGTCACTTTCAATTATCAAATTTCACCCAAAATGATGTACGTTGATGAAAGGCTTTATGATTTAATAATTTATGATTTATTTATGCTTATAAGTTTTATTCCAACTTATTTTAACTAAAAGTATGATTTTTAAATGCATGTGCCTATGTATGTATTACTTGGTACATATGGTTTTAACGTGCTGAGTAATTAAATTCACTAGGTTTAAATGGTTGCATGTGAGAATGATATTGAGGGAGGTGCTGACACTTGAGTGGATCGGGTCCGGCTGTACACTCCCGAGGGACTAATATCTATTTTCCCCATTAACTTATGGTTTAAAGTTTTTAAATAAAGTTTGAGGATTTATTTTACAAAGATTTTATGCTTCGGTTTGAAGATTGGAGGTTGAATTTTCTTTTAAATTGACATACGATTTTATGATTGACGATTTATAGATTTTTATTAGTTTATTTATGTTCGATGGCAATGGGCCGGGGCGGGTTTGTCATCTCCATCCTCGTCCCCAAATTCACCCTCATACCCGTCCCGGTCCCTGTTTTTTCGGGTTCGAGGAATCCCCAAACCCGAAACTTTGGGGATCAACTTCCGATCCCCGCCCACATCTCCGTTTCAGAAATATTAACATGACAAGATGATGACGGATTTGGAGATTTTTCACATCAAAACTTATTATTATCTATTATTATTAGTGATAGTATTTATATTAATATCAATATTAATAATAATAACAATAGTATTATTAGTATCAATAATACTATTATTTTATTATTGATATTATTTTCAGGACGGGTTCGAGAATAGAGATAGTAATTACATACCCGCCTTAAACTATATCGAGGATTTAAAAAAATCCCCGAACCTGAAACATCTATCATTGCATTATATTGAACATTTTTGCATTATCAGAGTTCTCATTACTTCATGTCATAGCATATTGAATAATGCCAACTTATTATATTTTGTCTCTGTTTATAAATATACAAACACAGGTTATTACCCTCTCTAAGTCCTAAAAAAAAGAACATCTATTTATTTTCTCGTTATTGTAAAATCTAGATAATGGAGAACTAGAGCAACCACAAGAGGAATTAGAAAAGTGGAAATTGTTTCTTGAAATAATGTTTTTTTAAAATATATAGAAATATATCTATCTATCTATATAAATGTCTGCATTCTATAACAAAACACTTGCGTTTGGTTGAGTGGATTAACTAAGGATAGATTAATAGTCCAATATTTATCGTTAAAATTTTAAGTTGTTTTAATAATCATTTTAACCCGGTTTAAGATCCAATTTTATAGATAATTATTTGATTAATAAAATTGGAACTTAAACCGGGTCAAAATGATTATTAAAACAACTTAAAATTTTAACGATAAATATTGGACTATTAATCTATCCTTATTTAATCCACTCAACCAAACACACCCTAGATATATGTGTATAGTAATGCATAGTACCTTAGTCAATGTGGCTGGCTTGATCTTTATAATTAAATAAATTATATGTATGTGCTTCTCTCAATATTTTTATAATCAGATAAGTTATCAAACAGTTTTTACTTTAAAAATAGTTCAATCGCTCTTATTGGAAAACTGCTATATTATATAAAATAATAATATAATATAACAATAATATATTTTAAATCCTAAATATCTTAAATGAATATATATAAATAATACAATATTTACTCAAATTTTAAACCTTAAAAATATACAAATAATCAAATATAATTATATATATATTTAAAATGAAATAAATCAAAATAAGATCTAATATTGCTAAAATAATATTTTTTAAAAAATTTTAAAATCAAACTAATCATATATAGCAAGAAAAATTAATTATAAAAAATAAAAAAAGATTTTTTTTAAAAAAAATTAAAATATGAGAACTTGATGGTTCTTGAACGATATTGATTGATCAAAGGGTTTTTAACACTTTCTGCCTAGAGCTGTGTTTGATTCTTGTTTGAATCGATAGATCCAATTGAACCGATGTGTTTTTAAAAACACTGCTTCCGCTGTTCCATAAAAATTATTACGCTAAAAAAGAACGAGTTTCACATAATTTAATTATTTTTTAACAATAATTATTATGATATAATAGAAGCCAAATATTGGTTAAAAAATAAGGATACGAAATCATATTTTTCGATGATTAAACCCCTGACCTACGAGGAGGACTTGGGAGTGGGCTCTCAGTGAAGTGCCACGGCGGACGTGAAAAGCACATTCAATTGCAACTTTGTGACACCCCTTTCGATTCCGCCAAATAAATGTAGACTCTGGACCTACTTTCCCATTCTCCCATGAATCCTCCTTGTTCCTTCTCCCCCACGCACTCAGATTCACACAGTGAACCGAAGAGCTAGTTCGGGGAATCAAAAGCTTCAGGCTAGTTGTTTCTTGTTGTAATGCAATTAATGTGTCTTTTCTGTTAATAGTGCGCTTATGTTGCTGCGTCTGTGCTTCAATTGATGCGTTTTTTAAGTTTATTATTTGTCTATGCTGAATTTGTCGATTAGGAAAGGGTTTGATGTGTTTTTTGTGGGTTTTTGTTTTTATTTATGGGGGCGGAAGGGTGGGGATTGGGCATCGGATTGCCGGGCATTTAGTGCGGGAGAATAAGTATGTTCTTGGTTGTCGTTATGATGGTTGCATTTGAAAATATATTAATTTTGATTCATGTGTTTTTGTCCGTTTTGATAAAGTTTCTTTAAAGAAGAAATTTAATTCATTACCTGCATAATTGTTTCATGTGCGGTCGAGGTTTGAAGCATTGTCTGCTTAATTGTTCCATGGTGTCTAGGGGTGAATCGGACGTTTTAATTTGGGAGATGGAAGGTGACTTAATATATTTTGACGTGCAAAATGTAAGCAAAAAATGTAAAGATAATTAAAAATAAGGAATCTTGTTTTGAAAATTGAGTAGATAGTGGTAATAAACTGTAGCTTAAGCGGTATCTTGCTTTTTGTTGATGGTTGTTGAATGCCTTGGATGCAATGGATATACGTCCTTTGGTTTATTTTCTTATTTTTGGAATCGATACTTTGACTCCAAAGACTCGTATAACATGCAATGACAATTTTAATATGCAAGATTCGATGTTTTTCGTTCGGAAATTTTTGGGTTGATGCACTTATAATGTGCCATTATCACTGTAAAATTATCTTACGCTAGAATATTCTCTTCTGCAAGTAGACTTGAATAGAAAGACTTTGCCTGCTTTGAATAATATTATCAGGTCATGGAGAATGGACCTCTTGCGCTTGGATTGGAAGATGGGACTATTGACGTCGAGCGTATGCTTGTAGAACCCCGAGATGGATATATATCAATGGATGGGGTCGATTGTTTTGGCGAAAAGATCCCGAAGAATGACGTGGGCATGGAAGATTTTTCCTGCAGTTTTGGTATAGCCTAAAATATAGTAGTGTGAACTACCTTTCTCTCTCTCCTTAGATTGACTGGTAAATTGCTATCTGAATAATTATCTCTGTGATTGACTTAATGATGGTTTGAATGGAAAGATGCTGATGAAGCATTTGTATAGTTAAGCCATAGGAACAGGAGGTGACTGGATTTTTTACCAGGTAATTAATACACTAAGGATTGTATCCGGGAATCAATCACTAAGGCGTTGCCTAATAATTTTTAGCATCCCATATGGCAATGGGGTTGCATCTGTCTCATATAAGGTCTTGAATCTCGCGATACAGTGATACCCTATATCTGTATCTGTGTTACGTGCAACTGCAGCTCAATGATTTCTGCTTTTCAGTATATATTATTTTTCAGGAAGAGATAGTAACTTGTTAATTGACCTAAAATCAATTTTCTTTGACTAGATTGCAAACTATTTGTATCTACGGATAAAAAAAAATGTCACTTCAAATTTTTTCTTTCATTCTAAAAATATTCTCACTTTTTTCTATTTCTTTGTCACAATTAAAGAATTCTTTGTTGATCTCATCTTTGTACGTGTTTGACATTCATGACGTACATTTTCATTGTATTGATCTGATCTTTCAGTGTCCTGTCTACTTCGAGTGTTTGATTTCACCTGCCACTATCTATTACATTATGCAGGTGGGGCGAATTCTAGCCTTGTGCAGGAAGAGAAAAACGTTCCCAGGGTTGAAGTATGTCTGATTAGTTTTTTTTACTGTTGGGCATGACCTTTGTAATGTGTGATTGATTATTTTTAAATCTTGTTTAAAATTTTCTCCCTCAACTGTGCTTGTCATAATTAATATCTTGTTAGAATTACTGTCATATGATATTGTATGACAAAAGTCTGGAAAGGTTCTTGTCAAGCTTTGTGATTCCACATAAATGTGCCATTGATATATAGATGGACCATGCATTTTTCAGTACAAAAACAAAATTGACATTGGAGAGCGGTATCATTGATATATATCTGCTGTAGGTTCTTGATGGAATTCCTAGTGAAGATCAAGTGGGATATTTTCAATTGAAAAATGAGTTCAGTAGCATGGGAGAAGAGTATCTCCTAGGTGGGCATTTTACCCTTTGTTTTCCGTTATTTTCTTATGAATTTGTACGATATGAAGTGGCTTACCCTACCCTACCCACTCGAGGAATATTTTCTCTATGGCTGTGTAGGTGTTGACTTTGTCGAGAGTATTACAAATTTGGATTATGGTTCGAGTGAATGCTTGCTTACTTCAGTTTCAGACTGTCCAATTTTGGCTTCTAGTGCTGATACTGATACTCCCTGGAAATCAGATCAATTTAGAATTATGGAAGGACGTGAATGTCAGAGTGACCAACTTAATATATGTAGCTCTCAATTAAGTGACATTCCCAGTCGCCTCAAGCTTGAGACATTTGATGAGAATGAATCTTTGAAATCACCTGCATTATGTTCGTTAGAAAACATTGGCAATTTTTGTGACTTTTCAAGCTGCTCTTACCAAGAAGTTTTATCTGATGAGATGGATGGAAGCCCGTCCCCTTCGCCCGAGATGTACAGCAGTTTGAAGGTTGATAAAAATGATGAAATTGGTCCAGCAGATCCAGATGTTGAGACCAATAAATTGCAAGGTGAAGATGCATCAGCCGTACTAACAGCTCAAGCTAGATGCACGGAAACCCTTCCAAATCTAAAGAGATCTCGCAGGCCCACACAGAGGTATATTGACGAATTAGCAGATCCCGTATTGAGATTTTCTAAAAGAAAGCACGAGGTTTCTTCTTCCACCAGCAAGGGGAAGTGTCTGGGAGTCCAGGATAATAAGAAATGTCATACAGGATCTAAAGTAATGAAATTTCCTGTTGAGGAAACTTCTGTGATAGCTATTCAAGTACCCTTTGGTTCGATAGTGCAAAAAGAATGTCCAAAGATCCCCGAATGTGACATGGTAACTGTTATCTCATTACCTTATGTGTTACTTCTCCTGCTTTCCTGTCTATCTATATGCTTGATGTGGTCCAAGATGTTTTTTCGGTCTTTTTCTGGGATGGGAGAATCTGTTGGCATGCACAATGAAGAAGAAAAGGAAATTGCACTCATATCATTCACTGTTTCAATTAATCCCCACTGTATAACTGTTTCAGATATTTTTTGAAATTTTCCATTACAAAACGTCACAATAATTATGTGGCGCTTTGTGTGAGCAGGTGCATGGTTCAGATTGTGGAAATTCAATGACCAAGTCAAAAGCGTTCCATGTTACTCCCCAGAATAAAAAGAAATTGGATGAAGTTATCGCAACCATTCATTTAAAGAAAAGGAACGATTCTGTCATGGTAACAAGTCAGAAGAAAAGGAACGGCTTTTTCAAAGAAAGTCCTCCGAAAAAAAGGGTTGGCTGTGTCACATCAGGAAGTCAAAAGAGGGACGAGTCTTTTATAGCTGTGCATCGAAAGAAGAAGGATGACTGTTTCACTTCAGAGATCCAGGAAGAGGTTAGTGGTAGGAGGAAGCATCACAGATTGTGGACTATCTCAGAGGTTAGAAAATTAATTGACGGTGTCTCTCAATTTGGAGTTGGCAGCTGGAGTCATATCAAAAAGCTTTTCTTTTCCACATCTGCCCATCGAACCTCTGTAGATCTCAAGGTCAATACTCTTCTCAGTTCAGCTTCAGAACATTCTGTCTACTTCTAGTTTTCGTGATTGGATATTATGTGTTGCTTGTGGATTGCACAGGATAAATGGCGGAATCTTTTGAAAGCAAGTGGGATTCATGAAGAAAGCAAGCAACAGGTTAGCGATCCATAATTTTCTTGGTTTTTTTTTCAATTGTATTTTCCTGCAGTGTCATAATCTCTCTTTTTAGACTTGAGAATTGATTTATATTGGCAACTTGTACGTTTTGACATATTGATAACTTGGAAGTATTTATTCCTATTTTTGTTGTACAATATTTGTTGTCTGATCGTATTCTTTTAATTGAAAGTTTCATTGTCAATGTCCAAATTGATTAAGGGAGAGAAGAAACGTAACATGGCCTGGCGCCCTTTGCCAAAACCAATCCTGCACCGAGTTTGTGAGCTGGCCACGATGTATCCTTATCCAAAAGGTCAAAAATCCAAGATTTTACAAGTTCACAGTGATTCTCCGGATAAAAGTACAGATATAACGTTGAGTAACTACAGAAGAATCCTGCGAAGTATTGATGGTAACTAAATCGACCTTCTCTTAGATTTAGTAGGCAAGATTGTATACATGTTTCCTCTCTCCCCCTACGATTCTACCTGTGTACACTTTGGCAGGAGTTCCGGGTTTTTCAACGTTTTGGACTGAATCTTGAATACAATGTCAGCATTGTTTCGGTAAATGAGTCTCGTTCGATGCCACGGTAGGTAATATACAATCACGAGATCTCATGTGCACACAAAACCCACCGAGACTTTCATAATTCAATGCACACAGTTGTACAAGCATCGTTTGAAAAATGTTAGATTCTTGCTAATCAATCAATGCGGTACACTAGTAGGTGTGTTACTTGGCCTTCCATTGAACGTCCATGTCCTTCAAAACCGCCGTTTATGGAAAATGAGTTATCAATTTCGGCATGTAGTTCACCTGAACAATGTGACATTGGTCCACAATTGAGTTTATCTTAGTTCGTAAATTATCGATTGTATGGATCTTGTTTAATTGTGTCAGAAAAAAGTACTATTACATCGATGAGCCCTAGTTTAATAAACTTGATTATTTAGCCTTGATTGATACTCAATCTCATCTTTTGACTTGTTTATACGGTCTTGGATTGGGACCTTGTTTGATTAAATTTAACAATACAATGTTAAACCCATAGATTGCATTAGTCCATGTACGGTGACATGTATTGTTCAAAGCAGTGTTTTTATAATCGGACCGTTAATCGAACCGGTCAAGCCTTAAAAAATGGTTCAACCGGTTCCACCGAACGGTCGAACCGGATTAATAAAATTAATATTTTATTTATTTTATATAATAAATAAAATAGTAAAATATTGATTATTTATGTTTTTATAGTTTTACTTAATTTTTAAGATGAAAATTACAACAAATATCCAAATAAACATCACTTTTTAAATTCAAAAATCCAAATTACACCTAACATGTAATCAAATAGTGATGACCAAGTTTAAGTGCCTAAGAAAACATCAAGTTTAATTATACAAAAAAGTAGTAAACATCAAGTTTCTTATACAAAAAAGTATCAAACATCAAGTTTCAACTTTCAAGTTGCATCCTTTGATGCCCACACCGTATCCAATTCTTGAAATGTTCTTTCGTAGTCATTATCATCTTCATCCCCACCATCCAAAAGTTCTTCCAAGTCCAAAGAAAGTGTTTCTTGCATTTCACCAACACCTTTATCTAAATATTTTTTAAAAAATTAAAATAATACATGTTTAGCACACAGAAAGCAAAAATTTGTTAAAAAAAATTATTATTAAGACATAAACCAAGAAATAATTATTTTTTCAAACTATTTAACAAAAATAAAGGAAAGAAAATTTATTTTTTTCTTCTTGAATATTTATTGGAAGAGCTTCTTCACCATAAAGCATCTCATCCAACTCATCTATGTCTAAAATAGGTGAAGAATTTTCTTCTTCTTCTTCTTCCATAACCCAAAAGTCAGTTTTATCAATGCTCTCATAATCAATAGGATCTTGACAATTCATTTGGTTATCAAGCCTACAACAACAACAATAAACAAAACAATAATTCTAAATTTCAAGAATTCAAATTGAAAGAGTAAGTAAAAAAACCACCACCTTTCTTTTAAACGCAAGTTGTAATTGACATACACAAGATCATTTAATCTTTGATGCTCCAATCTATTCCTTTTCTTTGTATGTATTCTTTCAAACACGCTCCAATTTCTTTCACATCTCGAAGAAGAAGAAGTTTGGCTCAAAATCTTAATAGCCAAATTTTGTATGTTTGGAGCACTACATCCAAAAACTCTCCACCATTCATCTACAAGAAAATTTAAACTTTTAAACAATGAGTACAAAATATAAGAATTACCACAACAATAATATTTAAAATAATAATGCATACCTGGTTGCATACTCTTTGATGAATCAATAGCAAGTTGTCGAGCAAAACTTCCTAATCTATCTTGATAAATTGCTACTTCATCAATGCACTTTTTTTGAACAGATCTATCACTAATCAAGGTAGTGACCATCTCAACAAAACCATCCATTATCTCCTTTTTAGTGCACATATTAAACTTGTCATATGCAAAAGCATGGTTAAGGAGATATGCTGCTGCATGAATATCTCGTCGAAGTTGTTTGTCCCATCTTGTCTTGACAATACTTGTAAAAGGCTTGTAAAATTTCTTTTTATTCTTGAAGATATTTTTTATTGCTTTCTTTGCCCTATACATTCCGTCATAGACATAACCAATTGAAGGCCTTCGATCAGTATCCATTATACGCAACATACGTATTAGAGGAGCATCAACACCAACTACAACTGTGCAATCACTCCAAAATCTTGTATCAAGAACAACCGCCAGAACATCTTTGAAGTATCGAGAATCCTTAAATGTCTTACTAGTAAAAAAAGCTTGCAAATCATGTTGATGTTCAAGGATACTCTTCAATGCAATGAATGTAGTAGCAAAACGAGTTGGCCCTGGACGTACAATCTCTGTCCATCATTCTCTCTTTCTCAACCATGCCAACAGAAATGCATGATTGTAAACGAATTTTGTTACCAAAGAAGCCTTTTTTGTAAGATTACTAACAAGATCCATTTTACCGATATCACCAAGAATCAAATTCAGACAATGTGCAGCACAAGGCGACCATTTGATAGAGGGATACTTATCATGAAGCAAAACACCGGCTGCTTTATAGTTGGCCCCATTATCAGCTACCAAATGAACAATATTATTTGATCCAACCCATTCCACTAACTCAACAAATAGATTACAAAGTGTGGTTGCATTTTTCACAATATCAGAAGCATCAACAGATCTCACAAATGATGTTTCCCTCTTGCAATATACTAGAAAGTTTATAAGTTGCCTATTTGACCGATCTTGCCAACCATCAGCCATTATAGTGCGACCTCTTTCTTCCCAAACACTTCGATAACCATCAACTACTAATTGAACTTCCTTTTTCATGCTTCCTAATAAGTTTGTTCGCAACTGATTATATTTCGGTGCTTTATAACCGGGACCAATAGCAGCAATAGCATCCACCATTTGTTGAAAATAAACAGAATTCACAGCATTGATGGGAATACAAGTATCATAAAAAAGCCTAGCAATGCTCATATCAACATTAAGTAAAGCTTCTTTACTTACGAGCACACTTTTGATAGAACGTTGTGCACCGACAGTAGTTCTTGGTGCAAAAAAGTTAGGCATCTTCTCATCTCTCTTTCTCTTTCCTTTTTGAGAAGCCGCACCAAAAGAAGATTTATCTTTCCCCCTTGTTTGAGTATGTGGTGGATGCATTTCTTCTTCAAGATTTGTCATATGAGGACCATCAATATTATCATCTTCAAATGATATCGGAGCTATGCTTTTTTCTTCAAATGCCTTTAAAGATTGTTCCATTTGATATCTTACATCATATGGAACTTTTTTGCATGATGCAACATCTCATTTTCTACCTGCTAAATGTTTTTTCATCCTATTGATCCCTCCACCCCTCCACACATTATTGCAATGCAAACAAGTTCAACTTCTTTTCCCATCATACCCACATCCTCTTTAAAATGAGCCCATGCTGGATCGGTTTTGCTTCTAAACGAGGAAACAGAATTAGATGTGGAACTAGATTTCTGCCCGCCACCTGATGAATCCATCTATATTTTAAAAAATAATGAACTTTAATGCACAGTTGATGAAGTATAGTAAAAGAGGAAAAATAAACAATAATTATGAACATATGAGTAATTCAATATAATAATTGAGAGATACATCACAAAAGGAATATAAATTTGATATATTAGTTAATGATTGCTACTAACAGATCATTTTTTCTCAAAATTTAAATTGTTAGAATTTAGAAATGTTAAATATTTATAGCTACTCTCGTAGGCTTGATTTCTTGCAAAAGAAACTTTAGTTGTGATTGAGTTTGGGTAATATAGATACAAGATAATTAATTTTGAAGTTTGAACAACAATAAAATTATAATGACTAAGTTGGTATCTGTGACAAAGACTTGGCTAGTTTCAAGAAAATAAAGAAGCCACGATCCATCATTGTGGAATTGCAAAGTGTTGCTATGTAGAACACAACTCAACTACACGAAAACATGAGTACAAAATTATTTTTAAAAAATGGAATCCAACCGCTATTGCACAGTGCACTCGATGGAAAATTGGGAAAAAAGATCAAAGAAATGGAAGAGCACGTCTCAGGATTGAAAAGCTTCTGTACCAAAAAAAATTTCTATGCTTTACAGATTACACTATGAAAAGAATCACTAATCATCAACAAAATGGAAGAAATTGATTAATTTTGCAAGATAAACAATATACCAAAAAAAGTCTAAACTAACATTACTCGTTACTTTGAGATTCCTCCTTTCCAATCAAGCTAGTAATAAGCAGGCGTGGTGTGGAGATCTCTCCAAATCTTGTGTCGATTTTTAATTCTAACCAGTCAACGAGAATGAGGATAATTAAATTATTAAAATATCTGGGCAATTTTTTTATAATTTCACAGACCCGTGCGGTTCCTAAAGGCCGGCCGGTTTCCGGTTTAACCGATTTTTTCCGGTTAAACCTGTTTTCCAGGTTTGTACTTATCTCCGGACCGGTCTGGAGGACGGTTCACGGTTGAACCGGTCCGACCGGCCGGTCCGGTCCGGTTTGGAGAACAATGGTTCAAAGAAAATGGCAAAATTGTCATCATTTTAAATAATTAATATTTTTTTTAAAAAAAGAAAGTAGAAGCCCATCACTAATCTAAGGTGAAAGAGGTAAAGAATAATTTGATCAAGAGTAAAATAATAATTAACTTATATAACTATTAAAAATCACACCACATAATAAAATTTTTCAAAATAAATTACATTTTTTTTATTAATCACATATCAATCAAATTATTAATTATTTAATTATCACATCTCGAGTGGATCCTTGAATTCTATACAATCATGCCTTTTTTCTCGTTCTTCATGAGATATAATATTGACATGTTGCATTGTTATTATATCAATGTTTCGTTTATATACCTAATTTGAATTTATTCGCTCGTCAAGTCTCCAAACAATCGGGTCTCTGTCATCTTTTCTCGGAACCACACAAGTAGGAAAACTAGAAAAGTTAAATTGTCGGCTGAAATCGTATTTTGCCGATTCTCAATTGTGGAATGACATGTCAGCATGTTTGGATCGTACCTCTATAATTAAATAAGTTGTGTACATATACAACTATTGTTAAGAAAATACCATAATTATGTTACAAGTTAAATGTTTAAGTAAATGTCATGTAAGTCAACAGTTAGTTAAGTAATTTATCAACTCGTAATAAATATTTTTTATTTTAATATAATTTACATTTCAAGATTTCATTTTACTTTATCATTATTCTCATGCAATCAATATAAATAAAGTCCTTGATTATACTTTAATATAAATGAGTCGTAATTCGATCTTGAAACTCATTTGTAAACATTATATATTTTAAATTCATTCATAGTCGATTCAACCGCCTAAAATTAAGGATAAAGACCGTTTGAGCTTGAGACTAACATCTGTGATGTTTTGTACCATGTTTCATGGTAAGGGCATAGAGATGTCTAATTATGCAGATGGTAATCATGTGATGATTGTACCGAACAATCCTCTCTCGGACTTTCCAAGTGATTATCATTTATCGAGAGGAAAAGTCTTTGGTTGTGATTGTACATCATTTGTTCTTACGAATCTGGACAACACTGAGGGTCTACATACTAGGATTGTACTTTGAATCGTTTACCGACTACGCGAGGGTCACAAGATGGTGAAGTTGGGTGCAATTGCGACATGTGTGTGAGCCGGTGCATTTTACTCTGAGCCATTGATGCTCACACAAGCACCGAATCATTGATTCTCGTTGGGAAAATAAATTCAAGAAGTTGAATTTATATAAAATTATGAGATAGTAAATTCAAGGAGTTAGAGACTATCTTATTTAATGTAAATGTAATGTTTTATTGATAAGGGCATGTTGATGTCCATCATAAAGATGGGTGATCATGATATGATGATGCACTGAACATCCTCATTCGGACTGTCCAGATAGTTATCAATTATCGAGTGGAATAGTACGCGGTTATTGTTGTACACCATTAGTCCTTTGACATGTGACAATGTATAGGATCTACGTACTAGCATGCACTTTGATCCATTTAGCGACTCTATTGAGGGTCATCAGGTGTCGAGGTTGGGTGAAGTTTCGAAATACATAGTAGCATATGCATTGTAGTCGGGGATTCATCGTTTTCGTACTAGTGATGATATTCCATGTGATCTGATGAGTTAATAATGCAAGGAATTTCTGGCCTAAGTAAGACATGTGCATTTTGGAAAGGTGTTTCCTCAGTTGCACATACCGTGTCACTACTAGTAGTCAAAGATAAATCACATAATTGTAGAATTCATATGCAACTCTTGATATATCACTGGTTGCAGATACGATCAGGATATATGAGTTCAAAGGACCATAATGTACGCTAATCATGACTTAAGGTTCTTGCAAGCACTGTCAGTGATACCTAGAGGATCATTGAACGATACTACTAGACGCTCTTACCATGATCCGATGGGTTATATCAGACTTAAGTTATGACATTATTGATTAAGGGGTTGATGAAAAAAATGAGGTTAATTAGGGTAAACCAGAATAAGAATAAATGTTATTCTGAATTACAAGAAGTTGTGAACACATGGCTAGCAGTATCCTTAAACCATTGAAGGTAACACAAGTATCAGACTCTGTGTTCCCGTTGAAATAGTCAAGCTCAAGAGTTGAATTTTATTACTGTAGTTTGATTGAGATCAAACAGAATGCAGTTTTTTAATTGATTCAATAGGATGTAAGAAAGAGAAGTTATCTTAACTGCTAATTGAGTAAGGATAGTGAAAATGGATGTATGATGAAGGAGTTCACAAAACTGACAGCTGCCAAAAATGTATCAGATGAAATTTTGATATTCGAAATTTTAATTTTCTTTGTATGAACAAGTTTTATATTTTTGATACATCGACGTTGTCAGATCATCGATCGGGGTTATAATGAGTTCATAATTATTTATTTCATAAATTTAGAATTTACTAATTAAATAATAGTATTAGTAATAATGACAATTAATTTGTACAAAATTCTCATAAAAAATTTAGCATGATCTAGAATTAATTAACTAATAATTTAATCAAGAAAATTAAAAAATGGATATTTAATTTTAAATAATATGTATATGAATCTAATATATGTAAATGTATAGATGTATTAATATATATATATAATCCTATTAATTATGTTTTTAAATTAAAAAATTCGTAACACTCATTTAAAACAACTCGACCTTTAAAATATTAAATGCATAAAACAACTCCACTAGAAGTAGTTTTGGTTTCCAACTCTTTTGTAAATCGATCACGCATGCTCGAGTAGATCCTCTAAAATCTGTATGAGTCTCTCAGACTGATTGTCTGTCTGAGGATGAAATGTGGTGCTGAATAATAGCTTGGTTCCGAAGGTTGCATGCAAACTCTTTCAGAATGATAAAGTGAATCAATCTGACACTATAGAAACTGGAATTCCATGCAGTCCGACTATCTCTCGAAAATACAGCTCCGCGTACTGCGTCATGGAGAAAGTCGTCTTTACCGGTGGGAAATGTGCTGACTTAGTAAGACGGTCCACTATTACCCAAATGACATTGAATCCTTTCACCGTCTTTGGTAAACCTACCACAAAGTCCATAGTAATGTGTTCCCACTTCCACTTGGGAATGGGAAGTTGTCGGAGAATTTCCGACGATCTTCGATGTTTTGCCTTCACTTGTTGACATGTCAAGTATTCAGATACAAAATGCATAATATCACGTTTCATACTCGTCCACCAGTATAAGAGCTGCAAGTCCTTTTACATTTTTGTACTTCTAGGGTGTGTAGAATAAGGGGTACTGTGGGCTTCTGTCATAATATCAACTATAAGTGAATCTCCACTAGGAACCTATAGTTGTCCTCGATACTTGACAATGTCGTCTTTGACTGAATATAATATTCTTCCTTTTGATTCGTCTCACTCTCCATTTCTGTAGTTTCTCATCGTTAGACTATCCAACTCGAATTTTATCTCGCAGAGTAGGTTGTACTGTTAAAGTAGCAAGATTAGGGGTCTTTCCCCTAGTTTAAACTTCAAGATCAAACATCTGAATTTTCATTTGTAGAGGTTTCTGCACTAATAATTGGGCCAAGTCTGTCCATTTTCTCCTCAAAGCGTCCGTAACTACATTAGCTTTACCAGGATGATAGTTAATGTCATGGTCGTAGTCCTTTATATGTTCTAGCCATTTTCTTTGTCTCATGTTCAACTCTTTTTGGGTGAAGAAATATTTGAGAATTATGTGGTCCGTAAAGATCTTTCATTTCTTACCATATAGGTAGTGTCCCCAAATTTTAAGCAAAAATACAACTGCTGCGAGTTCAAGGTCTTGATTCAGATAATTTTTCTCGTGGAATTTCAAATGTCTAGACGGATAAGCTATAACTCAATCGTCTTGTATGAGAACTGCGCCCAATCCTAGCTTCGAAGCATCTGTATATAACACATATTCCCCTTGTTCTATCGGCATAGCTAGAACTGGTGCGGTAGTGAGTGCTAGCTTCAACTGATCAAAATTGTTTTGACACTCTGGTTCCCATACAAATTTCGCATTCTTCTTCGTCAAGGATGTCAAGGGTACTGCAATGGACAAAATACCGTTGTTGAACTTGCGATAGTAGCCAGCCAATCCCAAGAAACTGCGAATTTCCGTTACACTTTTAGGCGCTGGTCACTCTTTAACTGTCTCGACCTTAGATGGGTCGACTTTTATTCCTTCACTCAAAATGATGTGGTCTAGGAATGCCACCTTCTCTAGTCAAAACTCGTTGACTTTGCATATAATTTTATTCCTTCACTTGCTGAACTTTGCATATAATTTCCTAATACTTGCAAGATCGTCTTCAAGTGCTGATCATACTCCTCTTGGCTCTTGGAATAGATCAAAATATCATCGATGAAGACAATAATAAACTGATCAAGGTACAGTTGAAATACGCGATTTATGAGATCCATGAAGATCGTTGGGGCATTAGTCAGTACAAAAAGAATCAACAGAAACTCATAATGCCCATAACGAGTTCTGAAAGCCGTCTTATGCACATCTGCCTCCTTTACTCTCAACTGGTGATATCCCGATTGAAGATTTATCTTTGAAAATACCGAAGCTCCTTGTAGTTGATCAAACAAATCCTTGATTAGTTTGACATAATTCAGTCCATAAGTTCTCAATCATCTACAATTCGATCCCCATAGCTACTATTTTAGAAATTCAATTTCCTCAGCCTTAGAGTTTGAAACAGCAATTCTAAATCATCAAGTTCAATGCACCTCGATTGAATTTTAACATTCATGCTTATTAATTCAAGTAATATAGAAATATAAAAATTCTTAAATGGCCGGAACACCTGTAATAAGCGTAGTGTCTGGCTCCGCTTGCTTAGAATGCATCACATAATCCCTTCTAGTCGTGGGCTGCTTCTGCTTCGGGCAATCAGCAACCTTATGCCCGCTTCCTCCGCACCTAAATCGCTTGTAGGTGCCTACATACACTATCCAAAGTGATGAAGATTGCACTCCTTTCACAACAGTTTCACATCAGTCTTCGGGACAGCTTCCCTCTGTGGCTCCCTCTGTGTTTTCTGCTGCCCTGTCCGCATCAGTGGTCTCGTAAACGGCTTCTTGCTTTGCTGTGACTGCTGCTGTTAAGGGGGCCTCTTTCTTTGCATCTCCCATTCAATATCTTTCAGTGATTGCTCTACTCTGAAGGCCCTCGTGACAGCATCATTATAACTTTTCGAGTCTCCCAATAGCACATCCCGGTGCACAATAGGCCTAAGACCATCTAGGAAGTGTTTCGGCTTCTCAGCAGCATCATTTGCGATTAGGGACACAAAGTGAAAACCCCTATCGAACTTCTTGACAAACTCAACAACAGAAGAATCCCCCTATCGGAGACTCATAAACTGTAACGTACCGTACTTTTACTACTTAAAATTTGCGGAAAAATAAAAATTTTCTTAAATGTAAACATCCATACGGTCGTCACTCAACATTCATAAAAAAAATCTCAAAATCATCCGTCACCATTAAAATTTTTGCTAAGAGAAACTGTCTCAAAATATTTCGCATCCAGATATTTAAAAATCAGAGTATTTTGAAACTTTGCATAAAACGTAAGCATTGCGGTCCTCGGGTTTAGCCTCCCACTCACTCCAAGCCTGCCCCTTGGTCACCACCTCCTGTCTCCTCATCAACATACTCACCTGCATCGATCAAGTCTAGTGAGTCTAAAGACTCAACACGTATAAACTGGTAGTAACAAGTAGTACATAATAAAATCACATGCAACTTCAAAATAGGCCATACATACTTAACTTGAACTTGCGTATCAAAACTTGAACGTACGTACATACATACTTAGACGTGCCGTGAACTTCTCTTAAACGTGCTTGCATACTTGAACATACATGAACATACTTAACTTCATCATTTTTCGTAGAGGATGTTTCAAAGCAAGTGACCCATAACATAATAAATGCCTGATCAGACAAACCACAGTACTGGGCTGACAGGGACGTATCCACTGCCACATACATGAGATCCCCGTTCATAATTTAACGGGCTGGTTGGTCCCCGTTCATAATTTAACGCTTTCCAACCACGATCTAACCCGTTCATAATTTAACGGGGTGGAGAGGTCCTCGGCCACGTTCACCGACTTCCAAACCCATTCATAATTTGGTCACGAGACAATTAGCATACCTCAAAAACTTAAAATATTTTCTTTTGCACGTCAACATACTTACTTGGCGTTGAGGGATTCGTTGGACTTCGACTGGGGCCGTTGCTGCGACATACTGACATGAAATTTCATACTTAACTTGCATAACTTAGACGTAGGAATCATACATACTCTCAAGCTCAATCATTCCTTAGGACATTCTACAATTTCCCATGACTCGACCTTGTGAACCATTGTACTAAACCATGACATCAAACCTCAAAGTGTACTATAAAATTATCCCAAAACATGAAGTACACGGACCCCGGGTCCGGGTCCGTGTATGGGTCCGTGTGTGTGCGCAAAGAATGTACCAACAAAAGGAAAGTACACAGACCCCGTGCCCTGGTCCGGCTCCGGGTCCGTGTAGACTCGGTAAAAATAAACTTTGAAGGATAAAAAGGCACGGACCACGTGCTAAGATCCGGGTACAGGTCCGTGTACTCACTGTAATGGCGCACCAAGGGAAAAACAAAGACACGGGCCCCGTACCAGGGTCCGTGCTCGGGTCCGTGTACCTGCGGGACAAGCGAAGTTGCGAAAATTCTGTACATGTTTTGTTTAACGCTCTCGACTCGATTGTATGGACTATGAGTGGACACCTCGAGACCCATCCTAGCTTGCCATAACATCAAAACACATTCGTATAGACTCCCAAAGCAACGATGTTCACCCTACAACACATACAATTCAAAAAACGTGGCAATTGACAACGAAACGTTTCCTACGACTTTAATGTGGTCGAGTGCCTATCGACACTAAACGACCAATCAAATAACAACCCAACATCATACTAAGCATACCTAGACGCAGCAACGATCACCCGTCGATCCCCAACGAAGCCTGCAACCATAAAATCTCAAGAACACATCAATACATAATTTTCTGAAAACGCAGTTTGAGCAGTCCCACGAAAAACGCCATAACTCACTCAATTTTCATCCAAAAATCTAGAATTTTATATCGAATCGAAGGCATCGAAAATTTCTAAAATTTTATAGATGAAAGTTTTCTCAAAATTCCGACAGAAAAATCGCAGTTTTCAACAGAACAGTAAGTTACGAGATTTCAGATCTAAAAAGTATTTCAAAACGCATTCAAACCATTTTCCGCTCAAACGACGAATGTCACACATGAATTTTTACGCATAAAAATAACACAACACATAATATGACAAGATCGATGCAGAAAGAACAGAATATACGTGCCTATAAATCTTTAACGTTACCGAACGACGACACCGAAGCGGGGAAAGATGCGAGAGATGATCCGGGACGAACGTGGCACTAACTTCCTTGAAGAAAAGGGACGAAAATTGCTGAATCCTTGGGGGGGGGGGGGGGGGGGGGGAAGGGGCGGATACTTCTAGACCAAGAACCCTAATATTTTCTCTTTAAAAATGAAATTTTGAATTGTAATGTGTGTGTGGGTGTTTACGTGAATGTGTGTGTGTGTTAGTGGTGTGTGTGCGTGTGTTTGGGTTTACAAATAGGGTAATTAGAGCTAATTAGGTTAATTAAATACATAATAACAAATCACAAGATAATTAAAATGCTAATACCCCAAAGTAAAATAATGCACACAAGTGCTACATCTTTAAAAGTCTTAAAAATCATAAAATCACATAAATCAATAAATTAGGCTTTTAAAAATACTAAACTCTCAATAAATCATTTAGAATGCCCCTAACTTAATTTTAAATTAAATACAACATTTTAAAATTGCCAAAATCGTTGCCGGTCTCTTTCCTCGATCCCACCTCGAATAATCGTCTGAACATAAAACTCAAGAAAAACGTTTAAACGTGAATCAATTAAACATATTATAATTTAAAATAATACAAATTCATAAATCATGAATTAAAACCCAATTTAATGAAATAAACATGCATTAAAACCATTTAGAAAAATACATAAGGAATTTAATAACTTGCACGCACGTGGTCCATGTGGACCTCAAATTTCGGGACGTCACATAAACACTCTTTACAATCTCTAACGGACATCGGCAGTGAAATACTTCTCAAAGAATGCCCTCTCGAAGCCCTCCCAAGTCAATGTCGCCAGATTTACTCCTCGCTCTGCTCCCTCCCACCATAAGGAAGCTTCTCCCTTCCGCAAATAAATGGTATAGCGAACTCTGTCAGCGTCCTCCATGTCCATATACCTAAATATCACCTCCAAAGATCCAATTCATCCCTCAGCCACGAATGGATCAATAGTGCCAGAAAAGTTCTCGGGGTCCATCCTCCTAAACCGCTCATAAACTGCCTTTGGTCGAACCCTCGTAGTGTTCCCAACATGCTGCTCTAGTAATCGAGCTATACCAGTTAGCACATGAGCACTAGCATCCTGATTAGGAAGAGGCAGTATAATCTCCTCCTCCCATATTATCATCAATATCTCTGCGAAGAACTCGTCTAGGAGGCATCTTTGTTCGTCGTCCAAAACACGTAAACCAACATGCATTTAAATTTAAAATTACATCTAGCTTCTTAAATTATGTATCATATAAGAATTTAAAACTCAGCATATAAATCTTAAAGCAGTAAAACTCACAGATTTTAGGCGTGACTTCTTGAGCTTCTCGAAGTGGCAGTAACACAACCCTTTCGGGAACCTGGCTCTGATACCAACTGAAATGTCTCTTACTTTTTAACTTTAAAATTCGAATATTTTTTTTTGTAATCATAAAATTCGAAACACTCATTTAAAACAACTTAACCTTTAAAATATTAAATGCATAAAAATTCAGAAATCGTCAACTACCAAAATCATACGTCCACTTTTAAAATAATCCAAAACAAGACTTCAAAGAAAAGCACAATATCTCTAAATAAATAATCCTCAAAATCTTTACGTAAAAAATTTAAATACTAAGTAAGTGCAGAAAATAAAGTCCCTCAGGAGTGTAAAGCCGGACTCGATCCACTCAAGCGTCAGCACCTCTCTCAAAATCGTCCTCACCTGCAACTATCCAAACCTAGTGAATCTAATGACTCAGCACGTTCTAACCATAAGTAGAAAATAATACATCTACAGGCACATGTATTAAAATCAAAATTTTAATTAAAATAAGCTAGCATAATTTGTGAGCATAAATAAATCATAAATCGTTAAATCGCAAAGCTTTCTATCATCGTATACCATTTTGGGTGAAGTTTGCTCCTTGAAAGTGACTACCTGTAATCGTATCATCATGTGGTCGACTGATCATTATTAGCTTGGGGGGGGGGGGGGGGGGGATGTGCGTCAGCAACTTTCGTCACTGGGCCTAGGCCAAAAGTGAGAATACGATCGTCGGGCTCCCTCTTGGGAATTTTCCCTCACGGTATCCCCAATAATATCATATTATATTTTTCATAGTCAATTCATATCCTTCAAAATACTTTCCTTTCTTTTTACTCATAAAACGTCGTATCTTTCAAAACACATAAAATAATATTTTTCAGGAAAAATCGTACAACTTTAGCATATATCGTAAACTACCAAATTTTTATCATAGACATGTTAAAGTATCATTTTGCATGTATTATGATTCTTCGGGACACCGCCAGACCTTTCATATTACCCAGGACGTAAAAAGACCATTTTACCACTGGACTACAAAATTCATGATTTCAACTTTTTCTCACTTTTATTGACTCGAGCCTATCCCAAATCATCATATAAGCTTAAATTTGACTTCTAATATTTTTCTTAAACGTAAATCCGAGGCTTCCGATTTATTAATTAAATATCTAAATCATGAAGCCTTTTAAACCCGAACAAATTCAAAACTTAATTCTTCTTCTCAAATTTTAAACTTAAGTTGTTCATCCCTAAACTACCCTCATGAACCATGAACCAACCCCCGTGGACCCATGGTTTGAACCCTTCCCTTCTCTAAGCCACGATCGAGCCACTTCCCACCTAAACTAGCCACACACCAATTTTCTACCGAGCCACCCTCGAGCCATCTTTGAGCCGCCCTAGACCAGACCATGTCCAGACCTTATTAGACTACCATGAACTCACCCTGACAAGCCTAACCTGACCACAGCCGTCTGCTACACCCAAACCGTGCATAATCATGTGCATTGGGCTCTTAGGGCTTCGGTGGATACTACTCTGAGACAACCCATCCGAGCCGCCTTGAAACCCATCTAGGACCCTAGCCGACCCCCTTCTGGCTAGCCTCAATCCACCACACATGCCCCTGCACGCAAGCCAAGCCGCGCCCCTCTTCACCCTAAAGTTTGCGGGTTTGTTTCCTATCTGCACGCAGCAGTGTCCAGCCACCCTAGGACTCTTCCTAGCCCTTCAACACAGCCCACGCCGAGCTCTGTCCAATAGCACGTACCCTAATCCTCCTAGCCGAGACATCAAGCCCCTTAAACCCATGGATAACCCTAGAAAACCCTAGGTTTTTCTTCCCCTTAGCCTTGCTCGTTTTTAGACTACGTCCTTCCGTTAAACACATCTTCGAAACATATTCGTCTAATTTGAACTTAAATGTTTTTCATGTTAAAAACATAAATCATGTATTATATGATTTGAATGGTGCAAAAGAAAGGTTTAGAAACTTGTCTTTGCGTTTAGAACGCTCGAATATTCAATCGTCGGCATGGGTTGCGAAGAAAAACGAACGAACGACGAAAATCCTGGAATTTTTTATGACAAATTTTCGAAATTTAGTGTGTGTGTGTGTGTGTTTTTTCGGCTGCAAGGAGTCTTCAAAAGCACTAGTTTTGATTTTATAAATTTTCGAGTTTTATTGTTTAAAAGTTAGGGCCTTTTTGGCTTTAAGTTTAAGAATAATTAGGTCCAATAATCTTAGGTAAATTAAGCCCATTAAGACCTATTTAATTGTAAAACAAAAGTTTTCAAAACTTCCTTTTCAAAAATAATAATTTTTGGGCCTTAAAAAGTAATTGGTTTGACTAAAATCGACTTCCCGGATAAATTAGGGCTCGACTCATAAAATAATTTGGACTCCAGTATTCTTATAAAATTTTAATCATATTAGTCTTAAAAACATTTATTGAAAAATATTTTCATCTTGGTCGTCCTCGATCTCCTTTCTCAGGCTATTATCGAATATCCGTTTAAAATCTTTAATTCTCATGAAATCATGCAATTAAACCTTCAATCATATAATATGCATAATTCAAGCACTTAAAATAAATTAAATAATGTAATTGAGCAATTTAAATAATTTGCATGCATGTTCTTTACGTGGACTGATTTTTTTTTGACGTTACCATATATGTATACATAAACTTTATAGGGAGATATAAAGACGTGTATTTAAATTTTTACCATGATTATCAAAATTTGATTATTACATGATATATTACATGAGAATTTAATTAATGAAAATTAAGGTCCTAATGAGCCTAGAATTAGGAATCCTGGTAACATAAAAATTGTGTATTTTAATAAATAATTTATCAAAGGTTGATAACAACACATATAACACTATACACAAAAACTCTCCTCTACTCCCCCAAATTTTCGGCCAACACAATTGCTTAAAAAAAATTCTGTCGAGAGACCATCATCGTCGCCGCCCCTTTTCCACCGCATTGCACCACCTCCAGATTTCTGAAATTCGGGCGTTCCAATCAACACATAAATTTTTTGTGATATCTAGTGTGATCCATGTAAAGAACAAAGTCGCCGATCGTAGACTTGATTATACGATCAAAGGAGGGAGAACTGTTTGAAAAGATATACAAGAAGAAGTATTTCCGCTTAAAATTTGGAATAGTTTGGAGCCAGTGTTGATTACACGAAAGCTAACAATTCTAAAAACCCTTTGGATTTTTAAATTCATACGACGCTCAATGAGCGTTTCGAACGTAGAAGTTTTTTTCAATAACTTCCCTTGCACCTTGGGTGTGAAAAAAAATTAAGCTTACAATGGTATTAGAGCCAAAGTATCTCAATCGTCTTATTTAAATCGTGTTGAGTATTTAATTTATATATCGGATTCGGTGTCGGGCTTAACGGATCGGTTCCGGGTCGGTTCCGGTCTGAATCGGTCCGTTAAGCATTCCTACTTAAACTCATGGAAATACATCCCTCCATGGTCCCCTAACATGACAACCCCTTCATGCAATAATATTTTAAGTTCTGGAACAAGAAATCATGGATTATTCACATGTCAATGCATAAAAACGGAAATAAACATAGAGTAACCAATGTTTTCATGCAAACACAATTCAAAACAATAATATGGTGTGATAGATGAGAAAAAAGATATTTATGGCGTGCCTTTGTGTATATTACACACAAAAAGACGTTGAGATGCGAAGAACGACGACGAACGGAAGACCCATGTTGTTTTCCCTTCCAAAAATGTGACTTTCCCTTGCTGAATTTTCGTGTGTGCATGTGTTTTTGCTGCTAAGAGACTTCGTGCGTTGTGAGGGGAGGGGGGCGTGTGGTTTTAATGGTTTAGGTAAGGGGTTTTATGCTTATTTATTGTTAATTAAACATGTGTGCAAGCTAGGGCCCATGAGTCTAGTATAATAGGCCCTATAAGCCCATTGGTGCATTTTTAAAATATTTCGGTTAGGTAGGTTCGTGAAATTATTAGCCGAGTGGTCAAAAAGCTCATATTTTCGTCGTAAATCGAATACCGTTAAAATTTATGACTCGGCGTATAAAATAATCTCAAAACACCTCATTTTAAAAAATATCATATAGCATCAACCTTATTTTAAATACTTGAAAACAATTATTTAATAAAATTATTTTCCCTTTTTCAGCACTCGACCTCCGTTCCTCGATTGCATTTCGATTAACTTTTAAAAATACAGTTTTATACATTCTAGTAGTAAAATCGTATTTTAACATGTAATAATGCATTTCACAGTTAATTCATGCCATTAAAATCATTTAATTAGTCATTTTTTCATTTTCTTAGATTTGAATGTTGTTGGATTACGTCATCTTATTTTCCGACCTTACACAAACACAACTAACAAGGATTCGAACCAAGGTTTTTTGAGGCCATGTTGGCCATGATAATTTGGTTATGCACTAGGCTAAGAGGGCAGCACTCGGGCTTGGCTAGGGCTTGGACATGGCTTGGTGTGGGCTATATTTAGGGGCCAGTAGGAGTTCTAGGCAGGCTGGAGGGTTGGCTTGGTGAGGGGAAGCCACGCGAAAACCCTATGGAAACCTAGGGCTCGCGCGTGGCTCGACTGTAAGACAACCAGGGTGTGGCGCGTGGTTGGCCATGGTTCAGGGGTTGTGATGGTCCAGGAAGGGTAGGCTAGGGTCTGGTTCACCAGGGCTAGGGCCTGGACGCGGTGGGTGAGGAAGAAGGCCAAGGGCACGGTTGAGAAAGGGAAGGGTGGATAGTGCGGTTTGGCTTAGGGCTTGGGATAGTTTGGTGCTGGTGAGAAGTGGTTTAGGTAGGGACATGAGGGTTTGGTCAGGGTTAGGTCCAGAGCTCGAGAATGGCTCGGGTCTAGGGGAAAGTGTGGCTTGATTTGGAGAATAGGGCTCGGTTTTGGGCTAGGAAGGAAAAGTGGTTCGAACCGTGGTTCACGGGGGCAGGTTCGTGGGTTACAAGGGTAGTTTAGGTATGAAAATTCCATGGTTAAAGTTTGGGAAGAAAATGTTAAGTTTGGAATTAATTTGAGATTGAAACTCTTCTCGATTTAATTAATAAGTCAATAAATCGAAATGCTCGGGTTTATTTCTAAGAAAAATGATAGAAGTCAAATTTAAGCTTATATGATGATTTATGATAAGCTCGAGTCAATAAAAATAAGAAAAAGTTAAAATCGGGAATTTTGGAGTCTTGGGGTAAAATGCTCATTTTACGTCTCGGGTACTACAAAAGGACCGACAGTGTCTCGAAGAATCAAAATATATGATAAATGATATTTTAAAATATTTATGATTAAAACATGGAATTTTAAGGTATATGCTAAAGCTGTATGATTTTTCTTGAAAAAATGTTATTTTACAAGTTTGAAGAATACGATATTTTATAAATAAAAAGAAAGGAAAATATTTTGAAGGATTTGAATTGACTGTGACAAATATTATATGATATGATATGATTGAGAATATCATGAGAAAAAGGTCCAGAGGGAGCCTGTTTACGGGAGAAGGCCTCAGAGGGAGCTCGATGATCGTATTTCTACTTTTGTCGATGCCCAACACCCGCTCCCATATACAATGGTGAGCTAAGACTGATCAGCCGACCACATGATGATATGATTACAGCTAGTCACTTTCAAAGATCAAACTTCACCCAAAAATGATATACGATGATGGAAAGGTTTACGATTTAATGATTTATGATTGATAGTAGGTCTCGCGCATATGCATGGTGTCAGTGCGCGCATATGCGCGAGCTACTGTGAAGGATACCCGCCGAGACTTAGTGTCTCGCGCATATGCGCCGAGGAGGGTCGCGCATATGCGCGAGACGTGTTTCTTAAAGGAGCGAGCCACGTTTTCTATACATGCATGAGATATATTTATATATATATATATATATATATATATATATATATATATATATATATATATATATATATATCGCTTTCCTTCTTCAGAATTCAGAGGAAGAAAGAAGAAAATCGAGGATAGCTTCTGAGAAAATCCGTGAAAAATCCTTACGCCTTTTATTTTAGGAATTTGAAATTTTCGGAAGATCTGTCCGTCTGATTTTCAATCCGATTTCAGTACTGAGTTTTTATCGACGAGAGCTTCAACTGGACGTAAGTTTCTTACGTTTTTGATATGATTTGAAATTATGGTACTGCCAGAATCATATATGATATATGTTGTTCTTGTGATATCAGACATCGTATAATCGAAATCGGATTGAAGAACAGATACCGTATGAAATTATT
This sequence comes from Primulina eburnea, assembly GCF_022965805.1. Classification (NCBI taxonomy): domain Eukaryota; kingdom Viridiplantae; phylum Streptophyta; class Magnoliopsida; order Lamiales; family Gesneriaceae; genus Primulina; species Primulina eburnea. Next base: position 12,119,212 of record NC_133117.1, read on the forward strand.
ATGAATTTTCAGAATTGATTTGATTGTGATTAGATCAAATTGATATCAGATTTGTGTTGTTATCGATTATGAGGTGTTGGGATTTATATCTGATTGATATTGTATTGCTGGGTATATTGATATTACTCAGATTTGGATCAGATGAGTTGTTGATTCATATATACTGATATTGTATTTCCGGTATTGCGAGATTGTACAGATTTGAGATTATTATCTGTTATTGTTAAGATTATGAGTTTTACTGATATTGATTATGAGCCGTGTTATTATATCTGTGATGTTGAAATTGACAGGGTTATTGAGATTGTATTATTATGCCGTCGAAACATCAGTAGATTGATATTAATCAAATTCGTTATTGATTGAGACTGTATCATTGTATCGTTCACATTGATCAGATTATGTCTTGATTTGCGTATTGATCAGAACAAGTCTTGAATTGAGTTGTATATTGATATTGTGCCTATTTGATATTGTCATTTCAGATTTGATATGGACATATTTGAATTCGAGACTTCGACTTCGTCAGACCGAGAAGAGAAAGGTATAAGTCAATGTCGTACCGGGAGAACGACTCGAGTATGATATACTTGAGTTTCCCTAAACCACATACTTATTGTTATTGTGTGCATTGATTTGAATTGATATGCTTGTTCTATTGATTTATAGAAATCATGTATTAGTCGAGTATTAGACGAGTGATCTTGTGACATAGGTGCCAGATAGTGATGGAATCGTCACTGGCACATTGCACATTGTCACAGGATAGTGAATTGGCGAAAGTGCCAAAGTCTGTGATAGATAGGTCAAGACACCGGATGTTTGGTTATATCGATGTTGAATAGAATTGGAGAATCTTCTATTACTGATATTCTATATGGAATACCAACGTCTGGAAATCGGGATCCCTAGACTAGGATTGAGTTTAGTCTGAGACGTTGACTCACGAGTCTGATTGACGATTTATGTTTATTATGTTTAAGATTTTGATACATGTTACTGATATCTGTTACATGCTTTTACATTATTTTTATGATTGCATGTTTCGTTGATTTATATTGGGATGTATTTCTCACCGGAGTTATCCGGCTGTTGTCGTGTTTGTATGTGTGCATGGAAACAGGTGGGACAGGTTCAAGGTCGAGGAGATAAAAAGAGATCGTGATTAGAGTGGAGACTACGGACCTTGATTAGAGATAGGGTTTGGACACTTGATATTTAGTTGTTAAACCTTAGTTTGAATGATTGTATATAGTACAAGACTTGTACTTTAATATTGACATGTATATTAGAATGTATTCCATTACGTTCCACATTTAAATACTGTATTTAAAAAAAATAAAATTTAGACCCTGCTTATTATAATTGATTAATTGTCCTAATGATGATTAAGAACATAATTAGCGTCCGGTCCAACAGGGACCATGTTTATTATAATTGATTAAATTGTCCTAATGATGATTAAGAACATGATTAGCATTCGGGTCCCCACACTATATGTGATATGGATGGGAAAGCCACCCAAATATTTTTTCTTAAGAATTTGGAGATTTCTAGCTTGTGTGAAGCAGATAGTGAAAGATAAATTGGATAGTAGAGCAAATTTGTGCTACTTTGTGAGATATAAAAGAATTTGTGCTAAGCATGCCACCTTCTTAGAGTAGTTTCCATTGTACAGAAAAGACATGATGATATTGTTAGAGTAGATGCCCTGCAAGCCAACGGTTGGCTAGGGAATTTATTGATTCAAGTGTAATAAACAATCTTTATTTTAAAATAATTTAACTTTTTATGGTCTTATTTTACTTTATCTGTATACACTTGCAATCAGCATAGATAAAGTCTTTGATTATACTTTAAGACAATGAATCGTAATTCGATGTTGAAACTCATTTGTAAACACTGATAATCTAAATTTGTTCCTAGTCGATTCAGCCACCTAAAACATGGATAAAGGTCGCTTGAGCTCGAGACTAGCATATGTGATGTTGTGTACCGCGTTTTTTGGTAAGGGCATAAAGATATCCAAACATGCAGATGGGTAGTCATATGATGATTATACCGAACTACCCTCCCTCGGACTTTCCAAGTGGTTATCATTCATCGAGATGATAAGTCTGTGGTTATGATTGTACACCATTAGACCTTACGACCCGGGACAACACTGAGGCTCTATATGCTAGGGCTGTGCTTTAACTCGTTTACCGACTCCAGGAGGGTCATCAGTAGGAGCCAATGCATTGTAGTCGGGATTCACCGCTCACCTACAGATGTGGATATCCTATGTGATTTGATAAAATAATAGTGCACGGAATCTCTGGCCAGAGTATGAGATGTACGTTAGAGAAGGAGTTCTCCAATTGTACATGCGATGCAACTATTTATTCTCAAAGATGTGTCACATAGTTATCAAATTATTATGCAACCCTCGCTAAACCAATGGTTGTAGATTCAATCGAGATATATGAGATGAAGGGACCGTACTATACGTTAATCATAATTGACTGGTTCTTGCAGGCACTATAAGTGATACCTAGGGAATCATGGGGCGATGCTACTAGACGCTCTTACCATGATTCGATGGGTTTAATCAGAAATATGATTTCTGACATTCTCATGATCAATAGTTGATACATAGAATGGGGCAAATTAGGGTAAGCTGGAATAAAGGATTATGTCCTGAATCGCAAAGAGTTGTGAACCCACGGCTAGCTGTATCTCTGAACCATTGAGGGTCACACAAGCACTGGTTTACTTATTCCCGTTGAGATAATAAATTCAATGAGTTGAATTTATAATAAATGAGTTTGATATAATCAATCGATAAGCATATAAATAAAGTTTATAAAAGCTTATAGAAATTTTGAGAGCTTGACCACTAAAGACAGTCAAAGGGAATGCACATGCGTTATTTAGACATTGGTGATCTGTGTGCATCATAATAACAAATAAGTTGAAATTGTCACATCGATGATATTTGATCACCGATCGGGATTATGATGAGATTAATGTAATGGAAGCATGGATCATGAACTTGTAAGAGTATAAGCCCATCATGCTAATTTATTAAAGTTCAAATGAACTTTAATAATTAAATTATATTTTAATTGAGTTAAAATATAGCCCATTAAGTTTTTATAAAATATGGCATTTATTTATGTAATATGAAAATATTTAAGATACCATAATTTTAGAAACTTGCACACAAACCAAAATAATGTTAATGCATGATATTCTAAAATATATGTATTAATAATCGAGATTGGCTTTTGATATGGCATGCAATTAAAATCTATAATTAACTTAATTAATTGATTAATTAAGTAAATGGTGGATTAAATAAATAATAAGGATTTTATTATTCTTATTTGCACAGGCATGCATTTTCTAAAGTTTGGTCGGTTATTTGAAAAGGAAAAGGAATTTGATTTGTCATGAAAATATTTTTTAGAATCTTTATTGACTTAATTAAGTAAATTGAAGATTAGAAATAATAAAGAGAATTTGGATTCTCATAAATGAGAAAAGGCATCCGAAAGTTTTTCATATAGAATACTTTTCGACTTTCCAAATCTTTGTGCTCTCAAAAGGTTTTAAACAAAATTGTGTTCTATCTCTACGAAAAGATCCTCTATACTTTCTAGTGCAAGTTAGAAGAGGAACAAGTAATCCGGTTGTGGACCTGATTTGAAGATTAAAGAAGGAGATTTGAAGAAAGTTCGTAGGGATTTTCAACAAGAGCTACGTTTGCTAATACCGGAGTAGTTCGAGCCAAGTGAAATTGTTCACTAAAGGATAAAAGTTTTATACATCCTTTGTATGTTTATTTTATTAAAATCATACAAGTGCTCAAACAAATATTTTGATTGTCAAAATAAAAATAAAAATTTTAAAACTTACACTGTGTTTGGGCACGAGAAAACCGAGACCCCAACAGATATAACTCAAAAAGGTTCGGGAACCACCGACTTCTGAAAGAGTAGAACTCATATCCCAACAACAAGTTAAAGAAACAAAAGCTACTAGGAGATCTAAAAGGGTCTCAAGACCGCCTAAGATAATGAGACTTGTTTTGGAAAAAGGCCAAGAAGAGCTTATTTCTGAATGTGATCCAAAAATTTCAAAGAAGCATTGTCAGATACTGATTCATTTAATTGGTTTGAAGCCATGAAGTCCAAGATAGACTCCATGTATTCGAACCAAGTATGGTCTTTAGAAGATCTACCTGAGGGAATCGTTCCCATAGAAAGCAAATGGATCTACTAAAGAAAACTTGGGGCGGATGGGAAATAATCAAAGGAAAGCTGTTGACTATGAAGAAACATTTTTTCAAGTCGCAATGTGTAACGACCCTCATTTATCATACTCTTTAAAATATGTGGAAAACAAAAATTTTCTATCTATTTAAAATCCATAATTCTTAACCTTCAAACTCAATAAAACCTTACACATCATCTTCGAAAATTCCAATAATTAAACCTAAAATTCGAAATTTTAAAAAAATACTAATTATTTGTTGTGGCATAAAAATGATCTACATCGAAATCCATAAATATTTTAAAACAACCAAAGAAATAAAATTTTTCCCCCAACCATAAATACAATAAAAAAAATCAGAGTAAAAAAATGAGTTTTAACATGCATAAAACTCATTAACTGCAAGGCCATCAGGCGTGCACTACCTACGGTCCGAGCTTGCTCATTGATCATCACCTCCAACCTCCTCAACAACGTCATCTGCATCAATCAAGTCTAGTGAGTCTAAAGACTCAGATGCATTAACCGTGAGAAACAAAAATTACATAATAATATAGAACAACGTAAATTAAACATATCTAATACGTAAAATAACTTAGGCATAAATAAACATCACGTGACTTCCTTGCACAAATAATTTAATAAACATGATTGACATAACATAAACATAATCATTTTGTGTAGAGTTCTGCTCATTGAAATGTGGCATCATAACATAATTCGTTTGATGAAACTGATACCATAGCACTTGGCCGGCAAGTATCAACATAGTCCTTGGATTCGATATCAACTACTGATCATAAGATAAGTTGGAAAGGTCCTCGGACATATTCTCCGGCTTCCAGACCCGTACATGCATAATTTGGCCACAAAACAACTTACATACCTCAAAATATCATATTTTTTTCACGTTATATTTATTTAAGAACGCCATAGACCTCGTTGGATCGACCCTACCCTCGGACACACTGCCACCACTAATAACTTAAAATTAAAACATCCCATAAACTTGCATCTTATCCATACGACTCCCGAATAAAATAAAACGATTTACCACTTACCCCCATGATTATGTACTCGACTTAACCTTGACCAACAACCTAACACACTGTCCATAACCTTAGAATCACCTCTAAAACAGCCCCAAACTATCCCGAAAATAAACAAGCAACTCTATGCTCTATTCGGTTCCTTTTACACGTTCGGGTTTTATATGGCTCCAAACATACCACGGCTCGAACCCGCCCTGAACCAAGCCCTAGAACATGACATTAGACCCTAACCATGCCACTGATATAGAGTAGTCAGCCATGACATGCCCTTGGCGTGCGTGCTTCCTTTGTTCGCCTCCAGCGATTTTCCTACCCCCGACAAGCCCATAAAAGACTAGGACCATACCCACCTTGACACATTTTAAACCCTATCACATGACTTAGCACAGCCCGAAGCTGCCCCAACTAGCCGAGCACGAAATATCCCCCACACACGTGCCGATGCTGGTGTTGTGCTCCGCCTATTCTTTGCACGACCAGACCACTTCCGCCCTTCAAGGACTGATAAACAACATCTAAACACATCCTAATACATACCTATAAATAATAGCAACAGCCTGTACGATCCACAACCTATGCATAAAAAACACATGAAATCTTGAAGTATCTTGTGCAGAAACATTTCACCATACAAATCCATGTTTTGAATCAAATCTTTCTTGTATAAAAATATTTTCATGCGTAAATATCATCAAACAATAGTATATAACAATATTGATGTGTAAAGAAAGGTTTAGAATATGTATTTGTGTACAAAAGCTCGAATAAACGAATACAGGCGCGAAGGAACGTGTAGGATTAACGAGGAATGATTGCTAAACATTTTCCTTGACTAAACTTGAAAAAATCTCATCAAAGCATGGATGTAGGAGTGGAGAAGAAGTGGTGGCTGCTAGGGAGTCAAAACCTATAATTTTCGTGTGTGCGGGGTGTGTGCGCGCGTTTATAAAATTTTCTTCGTTTTGTTTTTAAAATTTTTTGTAAATTTAATTAAATGTTAACCTAACAATTTAACTAAAGTATCAAATAATTAATAAAACATTAAACACCATGCTAAAGAATTAAATCTCTTAATTTTTGAAATTTTCTAATAAGTTCGGTATTTGTTAGAACGCTGGGTATGGAGAAATTTGTATTCAAGCCAAATGGATGTAGAAATTTGCCTCGAATGATATCATGCGTTCGGAGATGCACAAGGGATGCTAGGAATTCTTAGCAAGCATTATTTCAGACCTTGTTACCACCAGTCAGTTGACACCAAACATCCCAATTGTCAAATACTTTCCTTATGTATTTCCTGACGATGTTATGTATTCCACCAGAGCGTTAGGTGGAGTTTTTCATTGAAATTATGCTAGATATCGTGCCAACAAGGCACTATATCGGTTAGAGCCTGCATAAATAAAAGAGCTCAAACAGCAGATACAGAGGCTACTAGACAAGGATTCATATGCCTTAGTTGTTCACCTTGAGGCGCACCAGTTCTTTCGTGAAGAAGGACAGAAGCATGAGATTTTGTATAGATCACCGTGAGTTGAACAGAGTTACAGTGAAGAACAAGTACCCATTACCGAGGATCGAGGACTTATTCGAACAGTTACAGAGAGCGACTGTGTTTTCTAAAATAGATCTCCGCTCTGGGTATCATCAACTGAAGGTGAAAGACGCAGATGTTCATAAGAAAATTTTCAGAACTTGCTACTGGCATTACAAGTTTTTTATAATGCCGTTCGGGTTGACAAATGCTCCAACGATCTTCATGGATCTCATTAATTGGGTATTTCAGCCTTACTTGTATCAGTTTTTCATTCTATTCATAGATGACATCCTCATCTATTCAAAGAGCCAAGAGGAGCATAGGAAGCATTTGTGTACATCGTTGAAGGTATTGCAGACCCGAAAGTTGTATGCAAAATTCAGCAAGTGTGAGTTTTGGTTGGAGAAATTAGTAGCATTCTTGGGTCACATTATCTCAAGAAATAGTATTGAGGTTGATCCATCCAATGTAGAAGCTGTGAAGGAATGGATTGTACCTAAGAACTCATATGAGATTTGCAATTTCCTAGGCTTGGCGGGTTTTGAAAATTCATTAAGAGATTCTCTTTTATTGCAGTGCCACTTACCTCGTTGACGAAGAAGAATACTAAGTTTTGTGTTAAGCGTTGAATTCTAGAAGAGTTTCGATACTTTGACGCAAGCTCTTATAACAGCACCAGTTTTATCCATGCGATCAGGGCAAGGTAACTCTGGGTTATATACAGATTCTTCCAAGCTCGGCTTAGGCACCGTTCTGATGCAGCATGATTGAGTAATTTTGTATGCCTCTAGACAGTTGAAGGTGAATGAAAAGAATTATCTGACCCATGACCTTGAGTTAGCCGCCTTTGTCTTTGCTTGGTGAGAAATGCAAGATATTTTTTGATTACAAAAGTTTTAAATACTTTTTCACGCAGAAAGAGTTAAACATACGATAGAGACGTTGGTTAAAGTTGGTGAAGGACTACGATCGTGACATTAACTAACATTTGAGGAAAGATAACATTGTTTTAGATGCCTTGAGTATAAAAATAGCAGTTGCAACACAACTATTAGTGTAGAGACCTCTATAGTTATTTATTTTGAGGTTTAATCTTAAGATTTATTCTAGGGGAAGAGCTCCTAGGTTATCCACCCTGACACTACATTATAGTATTCATTGAAAGATCGTATTCGTAGTGAACAGTTATCCGAGGAGCAGATGCAAAAATGGAGACTGGAAGATAAATCTAAAGGCAGTAAGCTTTATACCATGGTCGGTGGAATTGTACGATACAGAGGGAGAATGTGGGTGCTTAGTGGTGATTTGATTAGAGGATATATCTTATTAGAGACACATACATCATTGTATTTCATTTATCCAAGGACTACTAAGGTGTATAGGGACTTGCAGATCAAATCAGAGCATCAGAGGCTAGCAGAGATGCTCAAACCGCTTCTTAGTCCTGAGTGGAAATGAGTGAATGTTACTATGGATTTTGCAGTTGGATTACCGAGTTCAGTAAGAGGATCTAACGACATTTGGGTAATCGTTTATTGTCTTAACAAGTCGACGTACTTCTTGCCAAGAAAGATGACCTCCTCTATGACGTTGTACGAAGAACTTTATATTCGGGAGATAGTCAGATTTCACGAGATCCCAGTTTCAATCGTTTCTGACAAAGACCCAAGATTCACATCATTCTTTTGGAAGAGTTTGGATTCCGCAATGGGGACGAAGTTTCTACTTTGTACAACCATCCTCAGACAGAAGGCTAGTCTTAGAGGGTGATACAGATTTTAGAGGATTCACTGCCCGCAAGTGCGATTGATTTCCATGGGAGTTGGAAATTGAAGCTACCTCTAGTGGATTTTACCTGTAACAACAACTTTCAGTTTTCAATACGTATGTCACTTTATGAGGCATTATATGGGAGAAAATTTATGTAGAACCCGAAAATCAAATTACGTATAAGTCGTGCATAATTTCTATTATTTAAATTTAATATGAAGTTTTAAATCATGCTTATTTATTTTAAAAGTAGATGTTTAGTTTTATCTTTTTAAGATAAATACGCGAGGTCGGACCGGAGTTTGGAGATTAGAGAGAAGATTATTAATGAGAAAATATTCCTAAATTTAATTTTAGTCAAAGAATAATTTAATTTAAAGAAATAGAATGTTTTAGGATTCATTTAAATTAATTAGAGATAAGTTGTTAAATAAGTTTTTTGGTTAATATTTAATTAAAGCTTAAATAAAAATATGTAAATAAATGGGGATGAATTAATCTAAGTATAATATATACACGAAATTAACCATAGCATTTTAAATCCTTAAATTTTAGGTTAAGTATGTTATGCAAGAGTTTATCCTAAATTAATTGATTAGTTCACTAAAATAAATATAATGGTATTTAAAAACCTTAATCATTTAAAATACAAGAATTAAACAAAAATTATACCATACAATAACATCAAATTTCGGTCAATCCATAAACAAATTGAAATGGTTAGTAACTCCCCATTCAAGACACTTCTAAAGGGACATCAAGGTGAATTCATTCCCTCATTTTAATTCTTTAATTAGTAATAAAATTCAAACACAATAATACACCTTCATCCTTCCTCAATTCAATGTGCTAGCAAATAAAAGAGAACATGCAACAAAAGTGAGAAAAGGTATCGGTTAGCAAAGGGAAGGAGAAGCCTTTCAAATTTCATTCAAAAACCTTGACTTGTAACTCCCAACTTAATGTATGTTATGGCACCTTAAACACTCACCTTTATTGTCAAGCAAACCCACACTCTCACCCTTGATAAAAATATCAGAAAGTAGCAGCCGAGAGCCATAAATTAGCAGCAAGGAGAGGAAATAAGATTGGCTACAGCTAGAGAATTGGAAGAACAATTCAAATTCCATTATATTCCTTCACTTGTAACTCTCAAATAAATGAACTTCAATACCCATTTAACACCTCCTATAATACTCATCTCTATTGTCTAGCAAACAAACTCCCTTACCTTCGAAATTACAGTAAGAACAACAGCTAAATATCGTGCACAGCAGCTGAAACAAGAAAAGAATCCTCAACTCCGATCCCGTCGCGTCGTAGTGTCGTTTTGATTTGTTTTTCTACAAAACAAATTCCAGGCATGTATATATTATTCCTTTGCTCTACAATCAAGTTATATTAGCTATTTTAAATCAGTATATGTTCATACATCAAGGGACAAAACGAATTTGACAGCAACACCCTCCAAAAATCTGCACAGCTTTTCGGGTCATGATGTGTGCTTCACGCTTCAGTGTTTTATGTTGTTGACAGGGGGTTGCTCGATTCCAGGCTTACAAGGCTTCATCTAGACATCATTTAGATTGTGTTAGTGGGTTTTGGTTCATTGGTTTCAATCCATACACGCACAAACAAATAAATGACAGCAACTTTACATTTAAGTGCAGAAATGAGGCATGAGTTCTGTCATGGAATGGTTAAGGATGGTGTTCGAATCTTGGCTGTCCTAGAGACTGTAGCCATGGTTAGAACTCTCCCTTAACATGTCTAGGACGTGACCAAGGTGTCCTTTCCAAGCTTGGTTCATGGATCCATCAAAATTTTTAAATCACAAGACAAGTGCACATTTCGAATTTTCAGTTCCTGTGTTAGTGGGTTTCGGTTTTTGGGGTGTTGTTTGGATTATGGTTGGCTCCTAGCCCATATCCATGGTTTATACAACACTCCATCATGTCTAGATCGAGCCATGGTCGCTCAAATGGCCATTGGAACGATACAAGACAACAAAACAATGCAATACATCACACTATACAGAAAGTGGCTCTCTCGGTTTTGAGTTGTGATTGTCCTAGGTGTTTGATTGGTTTTTGGTTGGCTTTTAGCCCTTAGCCATGGTCCAAGCCATGCCTTAGAATGTTGGTAAGAGTCTCTGGTTGGTGGTTCAAGCCAATGGTCATGAAATTTCGAATTTTTCCCCTCACACGCGCAATAGCAGCTGCTGTAAATTCTGTTTGTGACAGCAACTTTGAGTTCGGTTTCAGGAGGTAGGTTTGAGTTCTTGGTTGGCTTTTAGCCCATGGCCTTGGACTGGACACTACCTTAATGAGTTAGGAAAGTCGTGTTTTTGGCCGTTCGTGATTTGGTCGAGTTTAGAGGTCGTACGAGAATTTACGGCGAAAGGTGCCAAAATGACTCTCGAAAGAGCGTCTTATGTTTTTGGATTCCTTTCGCCTATTTCGTGTGTTACAATTATTATGCAAATTTTTCAGTATGTTTAGGGTATTTTTAATCATGGTTAAACGTCGGTTTAATGTTGGTTCGGGTTGGTATGAAGCCATGGTTAAAAATCAAGTTGTTGGTCCGAATAGTCTCGTTTTTTGGTTCTATTGCTAAATTTTTGTCAAAATAAGATTTATTGCATGTGTCACATATTAGTAATAAGTCGCAGCAAGCCTGGGAACGATTCAACTCATCCGGTAAAAATAAGGTTATAATTATATTACGTGCATGAAAATATAAAATGCTTATTTTTTAGATATATGCTATATGTCTTGTGGCCACCTTATGCTTATGGGTTTGGAAGTCGGTACGCGCAACCGAGGACCTCTCCGCCCGGTGACTTACGACCGGTTATGATTATGTATGGGTACGGACATCCAGTCCAAGGGCTGTGATTGATCTCTACCGCCCAGTATACTGTGGTTTAGTCTGATCAGGCGCTTACGCTATGTTATGGGCCACTTGCTTAGAAACATTATCTCTACCAGAAAATTATGATATGTTATGACAGAGCTCTATTGAGCAAAGCTTTTACGTATGATTTTTAGATATGCACGCAGTTATTATTATTCATGATACGATTTTCACCGTACGCTTTACGATACTTTATTTTTACGTTGCATGCGATTTTATGATATATTTACTTGTTATTCACGATATATACATGTTGAGTCCTTAGACTCACTAGACTTGATTGTTGTAGATATTGATGAGGCCGAGACGGAGTGCGTGGACCAAGGAGCGATCTTGGGACAGCAGTAGTAAACCCGAGGACCTCATGATGTACTTTATGCACTTTTTATTATTCTAACTCAGTTTTAATACGTTGGATTATTTTAAATGTATGTTTATGTTTGATTATTTTTAAATTGTTGGTTGAAAACGTTATTCTCTTCCGCTGTTATTTTAAATTTGAAAATTATTTACATGTTTATTTTAATTAAATGAGATAAGATAATTATTTATTTAGAAAATTTTTAATAATTTCGAAAAATTATGAATACAAAATACGGGCCTTTACAGTACCAGGATTGCTGCCAAGATCTATATAAGTCCAGGAGGTCTTGGGTTCTAATCTTGGGAAGGCAAAAGCTCCAGTGCCTGGGCTGGAGAAGTTCTATTAGTAATGGGTAATGGGATAACCGTGAGGGGACTTAAGCCCAATCGAGAATAGCCCATGTGCATTACAAAAAAAAAAGGCGCCTTTTTTTATAATGCACATGGGCTGTTCCCGGTTGGACTGATGCAACACAGTTATCCCATTATCCATTACTCATAGAACTTCTCTAGCCCAGGCACTGGAGTTTTTACCTTCCCCAGGATTAGAACCCAAGACCTCTTGGACTTATATAGATCTTGGCAGCAATCCTGGTACCAGTTGAGCTACTAGATCAACTTGTACCAGGATTACTGCCAAGATCTATATAAGTCCAGGAGGTCTTGGGTTCTAATCTTGGGGAAGGCAAAAACTCCAGTGCCTGGGCTGGAGAAGTTCTATGAGTAATGGGTAATGGGATAACCGTGTTGCATCAGTCCAACCGGGAACAGCCCATGTGCATTACAATTTAGATCGCCTATTCATTGAGACGAGGTTGGTGATAGATCAGAACTTGGTCCATTGATTGTTCAGCAGGCATCAGACATGGTAGTCAGTAATCCAGGACATGATGAAGACTACTTAAATTCGTCAAAATACTTACGCTAATAAGAGAAATAGGTACCTCAAATTTGCTATGGGAGACTATGTATTTGTAAAGATAGCACCTATGAAGGGTGTTATGAGATACAGGAAGAGAGGCAAATTGATTCCCATATTAATAGGACCATTCGAAATCCTTGACAGAGTGGGAACACTAGCTTATCGTATGGCTCTACCAACAAATCAAACAAGAGTACACAATTTGTTCCATGTGTTTATGCTGAGAAAGTACATGGCAAATCCTTCACATGTACTTAACTTTGAACTGTTACAGATTTCACTGAACCTGTCATATGAGGAAAGACCTATTCAGATTCTAGACAGACAGGAGAGGAGGTTACGGAATAAAGACATCAAGTTGGTCAAGGTTAAATGGTCGAATCATTCTGATGAGGAAGATACTTGGGAAACTGAAGCTGAGATGAGGGGTCGCCATCCAGACAAGTTTGGTAAGCTTTAATTTCGAGGACGAAATTTTCCTAAGTGGAGGAGGATTTTTAGCGCCCAAAAACTTGCATATGTAAGTCATATGCATAATTTAACAAATTAATTAATTTAAATTATTTAAATGGAATGTTTAATTTCTTTTAAATATTTATATGTGTATTTTATGGGAATTAATTGTATTTATTTAGTTGAGTTTTTCATGTGAATATTCGATGTTTGGCCAGGGACGAGAGACTAGAGATGAATAAGGTGTTAAAATTAAATGTTATATTTTTATTTTAAGCCAAGAAAGAAGTTAATCTAAATTATTTATAAATTTTGGTATTTTAAAGTCAAATATAATTATTTAGGTGAACTAAAAAATTTGAAGTATCTTATTATAAAATTTCAAAAATAGGATATATAAATCTTGAGCATGGTGTTTAATATTTTATTAATTATTTTTTGTCTTAATTAAATTGTTTAGTCAGCATTTACTTAAATTTCCAAAGGTTTTTTTTTTAAAAGATAAAAACTCATGCGCACGCGCACATGCACACATAAGAAAACCTAGGTTTCTTGGCTTTCAAGCAGCCACTACCGCTTCTCCAATCCAACCTCCATTTTTTGGTGAGTTTTTTGCAAGTTTTTTCCAGGAAAAATGTTAGAATCGGTTAACTCAGGTAAAGTTTTTAAAAGAAGGGTTGTAAAAACTTTAAGTTTTTGAGTTTTTTTCGAATGTGGTCAGTTCTTGGAGGAACTGATCTTGAAATCTTGTATATCAAAAACAATCACTTAGCTAAAAATAGTGCGAAAATAAACTGAGAGATATATTTGAATATTTTGGCTTGGATACTGTAAAAACAGAAGGTTTGAAATATATTTACGAAATAGTGAATAAGAAAAATGAACACATTAATTTTTCTGGATGTTTGGGTATTTCAAATGCTCCTACGTCACTCCTTTTATCTCAAGGATATGTTTTACTAAAAGACTTTGATTAATAAAACAAGATGTGATAATTCATTTAAATTGGAATTAAACACTATCAAATTGAAACTTTTAGTTTCCCTTAAACTTATTATTGAACAAATGACTATGTAATTTAAATACACTTGTAAGGTCTAGGAAATTCGAACTACGTAACCTGACTACATGCAATATACGATTTCATTTAAAATATGCGTTTTTTGATTTTTATGCATTTAATGCATGATTATTGCATAGCTAGGTGGTTGTTTCATTGTTTGTTAAAGTTTCATACATTAGGGTTTTAAGTTGCATTTCGCGCTCTATCGAGTAACGAAAACCGGGGATAAGCAGGAAAATTATTGTTATTGAATAATTTATTTTAATAATTTAATATGAGGTGTTTTTAATTGTGATTTTTGAACTTGGGCCTTGGTTGGGTATTTTTACTAGCCGGGTCATATTTGTAACAGATACGCAAAATTTCGCGATTTGGGGGATTGTTTTGGGGGTTCGGGCAATATTTTCAAATACATACCTAAATGAAATATTTTTTTGGAGTGTTATTGGGCTTGATGGGTTATTTTAGTGATTAATGGCCTCAAAACCCTTTTAATCCATTTAACATTTATTAAGGGCCCATTTATGCTTAAATTATTCTTCTTTAACAATACCTAATCAAACCCTAAACCTAATACACACCCTTGGCCGCCCCTCTCTCATTCAACAGCCTTCATTCTCTCAAAAAAAAAACCAGCAGCCTTGTTGGAAACTAAATTCCGGCGTTTGACAAAATATGAACCAACTGAAAATACTAACCAACTGATAGAGTAAACTGAAATCAGCAACCGATCAAGTAAACTGAACTCAACAACTAATCAAGTAAACTGAACTCAGCAACTGAATCTAGTAAACTAATCTACGCAACTGAAACGCAATTCAGTTATTCTCCTCACCAGAAAATCTGGAACACGTCAACCGACAAATAATACATTCAGCCGATCCTTCAACTAAACATGTCTTGGGAATGAACATTCAACCGACAAAGAGACATAGAAGACTGCAACTGAATATGAAACGCCGCACTTCAATCAATACAACTTAGAACAACGCATTTCTGCTAAAGCAATTAAGACGCCGCATTACAATAAATGAAGCAAACAATGCTCAATATATAATGAAGTGGCAAACAATGCCCGATATATAATACATTCAGCTGATCCTTCAACTCTTGATACGTTAATCGATCCTATCAAGTGGTATCAGAGCGGTTGAATCTTGTTCTTTAATACTTTTGATCTATAAACTTGCTAGCATGACTTCATTCAACAAAATTCCTATGTTCTCCAGAGAAGAATTTGATGATTGGAAAATCAGAATGTAGGCACATTTAGCTGCACAAGATGATGACATGTGCTATGTCATAACTGATGGACCCATGAAGATTCTAAAAACAAATACAGCAGTTGCTATAACAGAAGGGGCACCACAAAGAATAGAAAAGCCCAGAGATGAATGGACAACTAAAGATAAAAGAAAAGCAAATCTTGATAATGTGGCTAAAGACATTTTGTACAAAATGCTGGACAAAGTAACCTTCAGCAAAATAAAGATGTGTAAGACAGCCAAAGAAATTAGGTAAAAGCTGATCCAGCTGCGTGAAGGAAATGATCAAACCAAAGAAAATAAACTTTCTGTTGCTGTTAAAAAGTTTGATAACATCAAAATGAAAGCAGGAGAATCAATGCACGAGTATGATGAAAGAGTAAGCAGTATCATCAATGAGTTAAATGCACTTGGAAAAGTGTATACTAACAAAGAGATTGCACTAAAGGTAATGAGAGGTCTTCCCAAAGAATGGGATGTTAGGACCATGGCAATGAGGGAGTCCAAAGATCTGAACCAGATTGAACTTCATGATCTGTTTGCTGATTTAAAGGCTTATGAATTTGAGCTGCAGACAAGAGAAGGAGAACCATCTACCCCTGCAGCCACAACTGCTCTAGCTACTGTAAGAACAGAACCAATCAGTTCAGTCGAGAAATCAGCTGATCAGTTGAGCAGTAATGCTATGTCATTGTTCATGAAAAAATTTGGAAGGTTCATGAGAAAGAATCAAGGAAACTTCCAGAAGCCATACCAAAGGAACAACTCCAAAGATGAAACAAATGCCTGCTACAACTGTGGCAAATCAGGATCACTTTATTGCTGATTGTCCTAAACTCAAGAAGGATAGTCAAGGCTCAACTGATAGAAGAAAGAAATCATATGAGCACAAAAGAAGACCCAAAGAAGATAAGAAATCCTTCAGAAAGAAACATGAGGTACTCTTAGCAGAAGAAAACAAATCTAAATGTGCAGAAACTGACAGTGAGGAGTCAGAACCAGAAAGCTCATGCAGCTCTAGTGATGATGAGAAAGTCAAGTGCTTAATGGCTAATGATGCAGAAGAAGAATCATATAGCCAACATGTATTTGATTTCAGCTCAACTGATTTTACACGAGAAGAACTCATTCTAACACTACATGACATGGTAAATGAGTATCAAAAGCTTGCATCATCATTTGAAAAAATCAAAACAAAGCAAACTGATCCCACAGACAATAAAACCAAAACTGATGAATCAGTTGATGGGTTGAGTCTAAAAATGGAAATTGCTGAGTTAAAAGCAGAGAGAGACAAAAAGCAGTCATTAATCCAGAAGTTGATTCTTGAAAACTCAAAACAGACTGAGCTCATTCAGTCTTGGAACAAGTCATCTACTGCACTGAATGAGATGCAGAATTCACAAAAATCAGTTTCTGATAAAACTGGTTTAGGGTTCAACACTCAAGGAGAAATGTATCCAAATGATACTCAACCAAAGCTAAAAATAGACAAAGGGAAATACATTCACTTTGTCAAAGCAACAATGGTACAAGAACAAATTGAGCCCAGTAAACTGATTGAGCAACATACTAAGAATATGAGCAAGGCTAGAAAATATGGGATTGGTTATAGTAAAAAATTCTCAAATGATTCACAAAGTCAGTCATCAAAGAGGTTTCACAAGAACTATTCGAATAGATATTTCAATTACTATACCTGCAAGCCAGTTCAGAAGAGATATACACTGAACAATCAGTTGAATAAAGCTAAAACACATATTGTATGATCTGTACACTAAACACCAAGCACACAAAAGTCAAGAAAAACCATTTGGAATACAGCTACTGGAAAGTATGTCAGACTAATCCAAGTGTTGGTTCCTAAGGACTAATCAGCTCAGGACCCAAATATATATGGGTACCAAATTATATTATGTGTGTGATTACAGGTAACAGGTACAAACAAGAACTCAATATGGTATTTGGACAGTGGATGTTCGTGACATATGACAGGAGATGCAAGTGCGTTATCTCAACTGATCAAATACAGTGGTCCAAACATCAGTTTCGGGGACAATTCCAAAGGTAGAACTGTGGGTAAGGGTAAGCTTATCCATGATAACTTTACTTTTAAAGATGTTCTATTAGTAGAAAACCTGAAGTATAACTTGATTAGCATCAGTCAGTTATGCGACAGTGGATTCTTAGTACAATTTGATAAAAACTCATGTTCAGTCAAAACTTCAACTGATGAAATCATACTAACTGGCAAACGTTGTGGAAACACATATAAAGTCAGTTGGAATGATCAAACTTATGCACCAGTTTGTTTTATTGCTTCCAAATCATCTAAAAACTGGTTGTGGCATAAGATACTAAATCATTTAAACTTCAACTCCATTGCCTATCTGAGTAAACATGAACTTGTAACAGGTTTGCCCAAAATAGACTTTTCAAAAGAAAAACTTTGCTCAGCATGTCAGTATGGTAAACAAGTACGATCATCTTTTAAAAACAAGAGCTGTAAATCTTCATCCCGATGCTTAGAACTGTTGCACATGGATCTCTTTGGTCCTATACCAGTCATGATCTTAGGAGGAATGAAATACACCTTGGTAGTCGTAGATGATTTTTCAAAATTTACTTGGGTTATTTTTCTCAAATCTAAAGACCATACTGCTTTGCAACTAATAAAGCTCTTCGAAAGACTTTTAAATGAAAAATCAATCGAAATTGATCGAATCAGATCTGATCGAGGAACTGAATTCATCAATCAAACTCTTTCAAATTTCCTAGAAAATGCTGGAATTAATCATGAGCTCTCAGCAGCCAGAACTCCTCAGCAAAATGGTGTAGCTGAGAGAAGAAATCGGACTCTTAAAGAAGCTGCTAGAACAATGCTTGCTGATTCTGGTATTTCTCAAAGATTTTGAGCAGAGGCAGTAAACACTACGTGTTACACTCAGAACAGATCAATGATTAATTAAAATCATATGAAAACACCATATGAGATCTGGCATGGAAGAAAAAGTATAATTACTTATTTCAAAATATTCGGCTGCAGATGTTTTATTCTTGATAATGGTAAAAATTATTTAAAAGAGTTTGATGCTAAATCTGCCGAAGGAATATTTCTTGGATACTCATCAGTTAGTATAGCTTATAGAGTCTTCAACAAGAAAACCCTAAATGTTGAAGAATCTGCTCATGTTGATTTCGATGAAACTGAACTAACTGATAAGCCAACTGATCAAGTTGAGCTAGTTGATCGATTTACAGATATCAGTTTGGAAGATGATGACACAAATGAAAGTCATGGCAATCAAAACATACTTCAAACACCTGAACCAGAAGTACTGGACCAATCAGATGTGCATGAAGTTGTTGCTGATGATCAGTTGATAGAGCATAATGATAACATTCAAATACTAGTTGACGAAGCACCAACTGAGACTGAAAACTGTGTTCAGCTACCAACTGAAGAAATTGCTGATACAACAAATACTGAGTACAGATGGAGAAAAACACATCCACCTGAATTGGTAATAGGAAATCCATCCGATCTAGTAAGAACTCGCAATCAAATGCTAAATTTATTTATCTATTCAGCTTTTGTTTCACACCTAGAATCGAAGAAAATTGATGAAGCTCTTGCTGATCCTAACTGTGTAAATGCAATGCAAGAAGAGCTAAATCATTTCACTTATAACAATGTCTGGAACTTAGTTCCAAGACCAATTTCAAAAACTATTATAGGTAAAAAAATGGGTATACAGAAATAAACTAAACGAGGATGGTTCAGTTGGACGCAAAAAAGCAAGATTAGTGGCACAAAGATATAGGCAAGAAGAAGGAATTGACTATGATGAGACGTATGCTCCAGTTACAAGACTGGAAGCAACCAGAATTTTTCTTGATTATGCATCACACAAGAACTTCAAGGTCTATCAGATGGATGTAAAGAGTGCATTCTTAAACGGTTAACTACAAGAGGAAGTATATGTTGAACAACCCTCAGGTTTTGTAAATCACAACTTTCCTGATCATGTATATCATTTAAACAAAGCCTTATATGGTCTTAAACAAGCTCCCAGCTTGGTACGAAAATCTTTCAAAATTTCTAACTGATCATGATTTTTCTGTTGGATCAATTGATAAGACCCTGTTCAAATTTGCTAAGAATGATCACATTTTATTAGTTCAAATTTATGTTGATGATATCATATTTGGGTCAACTAATCATAAATTATGCGAAAATTTTGCTAAGCTAATGCAGGATAAGTTTGAAATGAGCATGATGGGTGAACTGACATTCTTTCTTGGACTGCAAGTGAAGCAACTGGAAACTGGTATATTCATCAGTCAAACTAAATATACAAAGGAGCTGCTGAAGAAATTTGGCATGGAATCATGTTCAGTTGCAAATCCATGAGCTCATCAGTAAAATTGGACACTGATCAAGGGGGAATATCAGTTGAGGCGACATTAAATCGAAGTTTAATAGGTTAATTGTGGTACCTAACTCCCAGTCGTTCTGATATTGTATTTGCTGTCTGTATGTGTGCTAGATTTCAAGCAAATCCTAAGCAATCACATTTCTCAGCTGCTAAAAGAATTTAAAATATGTTAAGGGTACACAAAATGTTGGGTTATGGTATTCTTAAGACTCTACTTTCAATTTAGTTGGATATTCAGATGCAGATTTTGCAGGATGTAAGCTTGATCGTAAAAGTACAAGTGGATCTTGTCAGTTTCTAGGAGACAGACTGATCTCTTGGTTCAGCAAAAAGAAAACATCCATTGCTACCTCAACAACTGAAGCAGAATACCTTGTGCTGGTAGTTGTTGTGCACAACTGATCTGGATCCAGCATGTAGAATCCGAAAATCAGATTACGTATAAGCCATGCATAATTGCTAATATTTAAAATAAAAATGAATTTTTATAAATATAGGAAGTGTTTAATTCATTTTATAATTGTTAAATCATGATTATATATTTTAAGAGTAGATGTTTAGTTTTATTTTTCAGGATAAATACGCGAGGCCGGAGCGGAGTTTGGAGATTTGAGATAAGATTAATAATAAGAAAATATTCCTAAATTTAATTTAAGTCAAGGGATAATTTAATTTAAAGGAAAAGAATGTATTAGGAGTTATTAAATTAATTAGAGCTAAGTTATTAAACAAATTCTTTTAGATTCAATATTTACTTAAAAGCTTAAATTAAAATGTGTAAACAATTGAGGATGAATTAATCTAAGCATTATATATTCAAGAAATATATGTATAACATTTAAATACTTAAATCATAAATCCATGCAAGAGTTTAGTCTAACTTAATGTGTAAATGCACTAAAGTGTATAATGAGTATTTAAAACCTCAAACAATTAAAATACAAAGTTTAAACCATAATATACCATTCAAATTTTGTAGGAAATCGGTCAACACTTTTAAACAAATGTAAATGTGGTGTAAACCCATTCAAACCATCCTCAATGACCTTTAAGGTGGATTCAATTCCACATTTTAAATCACTAATTAGTAGTAGATTCAAATACTATAATTCATATAATTTCCCTCAACCTATTAGACTATGAAATGAGTTTGAATGTTGCCATAATTTGAATGACATGCAACGGCAGCTGGGAGAGAAAGCATGCAAATGATATTCAAAGCTTTCACTTGTAACCTTCCACTTTAATGCATTTTATGGCATCCTTAAAACCTCTTGTAACCATCATTTCCCCTTACATAATATTCCTACATCCTATATACTCGAAAATATTAGAATCAATAGGCTAATGAAATCGGGAATAACATCAAGAAAATGAGAAAAGTTATCGGCCAGCAAGAGAAGGAAATGCAATCCGAACCCATTCAAATACTCATTTGTAACTCTCAACTAAATGCATATTATTACATCCTTTAACACCACTTATAACATTCCTCTTCCTTAACCACATATATCACACTCATATGCTCGAAAAAATCAGAAGGAAACAGCTGATAAAAAAATCGTGAGAGAACAGCAGCAGTAACAAGGAAGATCCAACTCGGTTCCGTCGCGTCGTATTGTCGTTTTGATTTGCTTTCTTCAAAACAAATTCCAGGCATGTATATATTATTCCTTTGCTATTCAATCAAGTCATAATAAGTATTTTAAATCAGTATATGTACAGGAATCAAGTGACAACACGAAATATGACAGCAACTTATTCAAAACTCAAAACCTGCATCTCGGCTTCTTGATTGTGCTTCACGGTTGCTGGTTTTTTTGTTGGTTTCAGGAGTTGCTTCGGTTCCAGGCTTTCATGGCTGCCTCTAGGAATAATTTAGAGTATGTTAGGGTGATTTTGGGTCATTTTTTTAAGTCCATACCCTCAAAAAACGAAAGAATGACAGCAAACACTCCTTGTGTACAGAAATGAGTCACGATTTTTGTTATGGATTGATTGAGGAGTGTGTTCTAATCTTGGCTGTCCTAGGGACTGTAGCTATGGTTAGAACCCTCCCTTAGCATGTCTAGGACGTGACCAAGGTGTCTTTTCCAAGCTTGGTTCACGGATCCATCAGAATTTCACAACAACAATTCAAGTGCATTTCGGTTCTTCATATTTCTGTGTGAGTGAGTTTTGGGTTTCTAGTGTTTGTATGGATGATGGTTGGCTCCTAGCCCGTAGCCATAGTTCATACAACACTCCATCATGTCTATATCGAGCCATTTTCCATCAAATGGCTCTTGGAACGAGACAAGACAGTAAAACATTTCAATACAAAACACTGCACAGCAAGGAGTGTTCTCGGCTAGCATGTTGCACTGTCCTAGGTGTTGGCTCGGTTTGTGGTTGGATTTTAGCCATTAGCCATGTTCCAAGTCATGCCATAGGATGTTGGTAAGGGTCTCTGAGTGGTGGCTCAAGCCAATGTCCAATTATTTCAAGATATACCTCACGCACACACAACAGCAACCGCTGTAATTTTCTGTTCTTGACAGCAACTTTAGGTTGCGGTTTTCGTGATGGTTTGAGTTCTTGGTTGGCTTTTAGCCCGTGGCCTTGGACTGTAAACTACCTTAATGAGTTAGTAAAGTCATGTTTTTGGCCGTTCGTAATTTGGTCAAGTTTAGAGGTCACACGAGAATTTACGGTGAAAGGTGCCAAAATGACTCTCGAAAGAGTGTTTTATGTTTTTGGATTCCTTTCACCTATTTTCGTGTTTTGCAATTCTTATGCATGTTTTTCAGTATGTTTGGAGTATTCTTAGTCATAGTTAAACTTCGGTTTAATGTTGGTTCGGGTTAGTACGATACCATGATTTAAAATCAAGTGGTTGGTCCTAATAGTCTCATTTTTGGTTCTATTGTTGAGTTTTGGTTCTATTGTCAAATTTAAGTAAAGATGATATTATTTGCATGTGTCACATAATAGAGTTAAAGTCGCAGCAAGCCTGGGAGCAATCCAACTCATCCGATAAAATAAGGTTTTAATTATATTACGTGCATAAAATTATAAAATATTTATTTTTGAGATATATGTGATATGTCTTGTGGCCACCTTACGTTTATGGGTTTGGAAGTCGGTAGGCGCAACCGAGGACCTCTCCACCCGGTGAATTACGACCGATTTATGATTATGTATGAGTACGGACATCCAGTCCAAGGGCTGGGATTGATCTCTACCGCCCAGTATACTGTGGTTTAGTCTGATCAGGCGCTCACGTTATGTTATGGGCCACTAGCTTAGAAACATTATCTCTACCAGAAAATTATGATATGCTATGACAGAGCTCTATGGAGCAAAGCTTTTACGTACGATTTTCAGATATGCACGTAGTTATAATTATTCATGATACGATTTTCACCGTACGCTTTACGATATGTTATTTTTAAGTTGCATGCGATTTTATGATATATTTACTCGTTATTCAAGATATATACATGTTGAGTCTTTAGTCTCACTAGACTTGATTGTTGTAGGTATTGATGAGGTCGAGACCGCGGGCAGAGACCAGTGAGAGATCTTGGGGCAGCAGTAGTAAACCCGAGGACCTCATGATTTAATTTATGCACCTTTTATCCTTCAAACTTGATTTTAACATGTTGGATTATTTTTAAATGGTTGTTTGAAATGCATCGTTGACTTCCGCTATTATTTTAAAGTTAAAAATTATTTACATGTTTATTTTATAAATTGGGCAAGTTATTTATTTATTTAGAAAAATTGTAATAATTCTGCAAAATTATGAATACGAAATACGGGCCTTTACAGTTGGTATCAGAGCCTATGTTCTTGTAAAGGGTTGTACTACTACTGACCACGAGAAGCTAACGAAGTCACGTCTTCGATCTGTAAGTTTTACATGTATGCATTTTATTTAAAGCGTGAATTATTTTAACAACATGTTTTCATGAAATATTTTACGTTCAGATTTTTTATTAGTTAGTATTTATTTAAATTTAAAGAAATTATTGAGTTATGCATGTTGGTTACGTTTGGAATTGGACGTGTTTAAGAATTCGAATATTGGGCTTTAGGAGAAGTTGAAAATGATTTGACTATATTAATTTTTAGGTCAGTAGTACTGATGTCCTCCTTATGAGTCATGAGTTAATCTTGAAAGTTATGAATGCTTTTGGGACTTGAAGAATTTCTAAGAAATTATTGATGGTTCTTGGTTGCTAGTCAAGTGAATTTTTTTTAGGATTTCATATAAGCAATAGCGATTCGAAGACTACGACAATCTTTAGAATTATAAATGTACAAATTGAGAATTTTAAGTATCTATAAAAAAGTAAGATTAATGATGAGAATTTATTTAGGATGCATGCTCTATCTAGTTGGATTGAAGGATTGAATTGCATGAATTAGGAATTTTAAGGACCCGGTTGTGATAACCAATAATTTGAGGACCTAAGTGCTAAAGTAAAATTCTAATGGACTATGTTCTAATTTATCGAATTTTGGGATTAAATTTTGAGTTCGAGAATTTAAAAGTTTAATGATGTAAAGATGGAAAATTTTATGGGGACAATAATGCAAATTTCGAAGAGTTGTAGGGCCAAGATGTAAATTTGGGGAACTGTAAGGGCCAGATTGCAATTTTTAAAATTTTTTAAGGAGTAAAGGCGAACTTTTGAGGAACACTTGGGATTTTAAGTATTTATAAAAATGTAAGACGTGTTATGGGAATTAATTTTGGGTTTAATAAACTTAAGGCTATTGAACTTTATGATACGAGAAATCTATAAAATGAAATTGGGAATACTGAGGACTCATGGGTCATTGTTGAATTTTCGAGATTTAGGGAAGGAATTGGATGATGTTCGAGGAAAGTAAGAATTAATTTTACAATTTTAAGAGATTTGAGAATTTATTTAGTAGTAATGAGAATTGAACGGTTTAAAGGATAAGACTTTTCGGTTATTTAGGCTTGAAGGAAATATAGAATATTTAGATATTTGGGTTATAAGGTTATAATGAATGGTAACCAAGGACATTGTAGGATGAATCAATCTTAGGCGTGAAAATTTAAGCGTTAGTGAAATAATGTTGTGATGAATTAAGAATTTAAAGTGATGACGATTTAAGGTGAATTTGATCAGTTAGTTAAGTTATAAGAATAGGCTTGGAGCTAAAAAATTTTGGGAACTTAAGTTTGATGTATCATAATTTTTATCGTGATCTTAAGAATTAAAAATTATACATTTATTGGAATTTAATTTTTCTAGAAAGTTGAGTGTGATTGATGGTTAGGATATTTGATAGACGCATATAAGTAGTGAGGTAGACACCTTGTCTCGAGGAATTTTGAAAGTCATTAAGAAACCTGTGACTAAGTGGATATGTGTATTGGAATTATTTTATCCAAATATATTTGGATTAGGTAAGTTTGAATTTAAAATTTATGGGATATTTGTTCATACGGAAATTTTTGGGTGAAACAAAAAAACAAAAAGGAATTAGTTGTGTTTAACATAGGTTACTAATGAACGTATATTAAGATTTTTATTGAGCAAGAAATCTAAAATCTCGATATGGGGATTCTAAAACTCTGTGGGATTATAAGCGCAGTTAATTATTAGAGTTAGTCTAATGCTACAATGGGATAACTCATTAAGTTTATATGCTAGAATTAAATTAAACAATAAGGATACATAAAAATGCGACATTCGTCTCAATGAGGAAAGTCCAAGGGTCTTAGGCATCAACTATATTATAATTGGGAAGGAAATAGTTTAAGCATTTAATTGGAACTTGAAGGACATTAAAATATAGGTAGAAGGTCGATAATGTATAATAGGGTTTTATGGATTGACGTTACTCGAGGCTTAAGATTTGCAACAATTTTATATTTGGAGTATATTTGTAAAAATTTAAGTTACGTAAGTTTGGTGCCGTAAGATAAAGATTCGATTCAATGATCTTAAGCTAACTTTGTTATGGGGTTAAGATAAAGATTGACTTTTAAATGTATAACCAAGGATAGTAGTCGGTCATTAAAATTTTAGGGGCTAAGGTTTCCTAAGTTGAACTGCCTAAATGCTAATGTAATAGGACGCTGGACATTATGGTTATAGTATAAGAAAAATAAGGTGCAATAATTTTGGACATCCATTTCTAGTATGATGAATTGCGAGAAAGTCGGGAATTTGAGGATGTATAAAAATAGAACTAAGTCACCATGAGTCATTTTAAGTTGCGATTCACAGACGAAGATTTTGGTAGGCAAGTTTATTTAAGATTGAGGAGACGTAAGGGCAACTTATCACTTATTTTACCATGAGTAGCGCAGCGGAAGCATGGTTATTGGGATACTAGAATTAAGAGTCTAAACTTTTTGTTCATTGAGGATAAGTGAATTTCGGGGATGAAGTTTCTTTTAAGGGGGGTAGAGTTGTAGAACCCGAAAATCAGATTACGTATAAGCCATGCATAATTGCTAATATTTAAAATAAAAAATGAATTTTTATAAATATAGGAAGTGTTTAATTCATTTTATAGTTGTTAAATCATGATTATTTATTTTAAGAGTAGATGTTTAGTTTTATCTTTTCAAGATAAATATGCGAGGTCGGACCAGAGTTTGGAGATTTGAGATAAGATTAATAATAAGAAAATATTCCTAAATTTAATTTAAGTCAAGGGATAATTTAATTTAAAGGAAAAGAATGTATTAGGAGTTATTAAATTAATTAGAGCTAAGTTATTAAACAAATTCTTTTAGATTCAATATTTACTTAAAAGCTTAAATAAAAATGTGTAAACAATTGAGGATGAATTAATCTAAGCATAATATATTCAAAAAATAAATGTATAACATTTAAATACTTAAATCATAAATCCATGCAAGAGTTTAGTCGAACTTAATATGTAAATGCACTAAAGTGTATAATGAGTATTTAAAACCTCAAAAAATTAAAATACAAAGTTTAAACCATAATATACCATTCAAAATTTGTAGGAAATCGGTCAACACTTTTAACAAAATGCAAATGTGGTGTAAACCCATTCAAACCATCCTCAATGACATTTAAGGTGGATTCAATTCCACATTTTAAATCACTAATTAGTAGTAGATTCAAATACTATAATTCATATAATTTCCCTCAACCTATTAGACTATGAAATGAGTTTGAATGTTGCCTGTTGCGCGTTTTTCTACCGCAAGTGTACGGTGTCAAGTTTTAGTACTGGTTAGAGTACATATATCGATCCCACGAGGAGTGTGTGTAAAATTTTATATCAATTCTTGTAATTAAAATAGTCTCAACTTTATTTAGAGAAATTGAATAAACGGTTGGTTTGGTTGAATGAATTAAATGAAAACAATGAATTAATTAAGTCACCGAATTGAGAGATAATAATGAGAGAAAGTATCTAGAGAAATGATTTCACAAAGTTTCCACGATAATTATTCACAGTTTAATTTATATTCCTGAATTCCAATCAATTAATGGCCAAGAACACTTAGATTGTTTTATTCCCCCTTTCCCAAGTGACGAATAAAGTGTATCTATCAACTTCGATTCAATTATCCCTAATTTGAATCTACGTTTCATAGATAAATGCAAACAATGTTCTTACTAAGCCTCGCTAAAGTTATACGCCTTCCGAACGCTATAAACATTTAACGATGTGTCTCTAATGATCTATAATCCTAGTCCCTCTCCCGAGTTATAAAATTAATCAAACAACAAACAATTTATGGCCAGTAAATTGCAGTGCAGTAAACGCAGAGAACACAATTAAACGAAAGCGGAATTCAATCAAATAAACAACGGTGTCAAATCATCGTATCAACAGAGTTATGTCATTCTCTAGAATGGGAATTTAGTTCATCACGAAATCCAAGAGAAAACAAGACATATTCGTAGTTCTAGACATCGCTACACACTAAAGTGAAGAAACAAAGGAAAAGATAACAAATCCGAAGTGTCGTCTCTGTCCCCAGATCCGTCGTTCTTCGTATTTGTAACTCTTCTTCACACTATGAATCTTTGTCTCCAGTATGCGCTTCGTTTCTCGCGTCTTTTTCTCCCTGGACGGCTGAAGATCTCCTGTGTTTCTCCAGTGACGGCTGCTCTCTATTCGCCACGACCTAATTCGCGGCCTTTTATACTTTTCTGAACTCGCGGCGTGCGCTATGGCGCGACAACTGGCGCTGGGGTGCATTGTGTTATGCCGAGTGAGTTATGAGTGCGCGCGAGGAGGCGCGAGGTTACGCGCTAGGGCGCGCGACTCTCTGGCTTTGGCTTTGCAACTGCGCGCGCGGTGGCGCGAGATTACGCGCTAGGGCGCGTAACATTCTGCCTTGAGAAGTGTTGCTGTGCGCGCGATTGCGCGAGAAGTCGCGCTAGGGCGCGTCGCTCTCGGGGTGATGCCTTGCATGTCAGTGCGCGCAATGGCGCGAGATGTCGCGCTGGGCCGCGCGCGCTACTGTCCGAAGGTTATGGCAATGATTTTGTTTTCTTGATTTACTTGGCTTCGTGTCCGCTGTTTTCACCATTCCTGAAATGACAACAAAAACAAACCAAAAACGCATAGTCCTGTTCGAAACACGCATAATTCATAATGGATTCTAATGTAAATTAAGTGCAAAAATTGCACTTATCAAACTCCCAAACTTGAATTTTTGCTAGTCCTGAGCAAAATAAAATAAAACTAATAAACAAGAAGGAAACGCAACTACTACAGTCATGGATATGCGAAATGTGATATTGGCCTCCGACTTATCTGATTTCATGTAATTCATGATTTTCCAAGAGTCACGTGTGTGTGTGATATGTCAATGATCGTTTACCCCATCGAATGATCAAATAGAGTTGTTATACCCATTTGCCTTACAGACTCAAGAGATCATCAACTCAGTGCAACTCACAATTCATTAAAATACAATTTCACATTCATAGATCACAAAGGACTTTATCGGTGATTAATTGGCTCAATAGATATTCAGCAAAACGTAAACCAAAGAAGAATTCACACATTGAGATGCTCGCATGCAAGTGTCTAAAGTTTAACTTGATGACAATGTTTTTCAGGTATCCATAGGCTTGACTTGAACAGCTTTTCTCCACTAGTATATTGGATAAATGTGACAAGGTTAATAGGTCTTGTAGGCTTGTAACGTTAGGCCACGGCTCACGGCTACAATAAAAGGTATGGAATTCAAAATTTGAGAGAAATAATCAAATCTTCATCAATTTCACTCTTTTACATTCTCTTTTCATCCATCATCCACTTATTGTTTTCTTTTCATTCACATCCTTCATTTCTCATATATTTTCTTTTTCACCACTTTTGATTCATCCTTTTCTTTGATTGAACTTTTTCTCCTTCTTTTTGTCTATTTTCAACTCCCTCTTTGCACACTTCAATATATTTATTTTTATTTTTCTTTTCAAGGACCTTTTGAATCATTACAACACCAATGAATTTATTTCTCTCACAATCAGGTAGGAAAATAAGTGTATAAGCTTCATTAGGTAGTTGTTGTGGGATGTAGAATAGATACAAGTGGAGGCTAATTGTATGTCATTGACACACACCACTTGATTTTTAGTAAGCTCAAAATGGGACACTAGGGACATTTCATGTTCATTTGGTAGGCTCGAAGGCTCAACGGTTTCAAAGATCGCCTAAATCATTCCTATGTCACATATTATCCGTATTTCGCCTCGAAAAGTGTTCGAACAAGTTCTAGACTTCCGTCAATCCATTAGTCAACTCATACAAACAAGTCACATGCAATTTTTAATCAAAATGATATATGAAATAGGTGCACGAAGAAAAAGTAAGCATCTCAGTTAACTTTTAAGCTCAAAGGGTTCCAATTGACAGTAAACAAAGAATCCAGGCCCAAGGATGTTGTGAAAGACTGCCTAGATCATTTCTAAGTCTGCAAAAGTGTCAATCAATGTCATGCAAGATTTACCAAGAGTCGGATCTCCCTCATCTATTTAGCATCATAGGCATGCAACCCATCTCTAAGCAACGATAGTATCAACAACACGACAGTGCAAAATAATTGTGACTCCTAAGGCATTATGAACACATATATACTGAAGGACCACAATTCAATTTTCATCATCGGCCACACATTTTACTTATCCATGACCCTTCCTAACAAAACTCGAATGCAAAAAGTAAATAAAAACTAAAGAAAGAAAACAGAATAAAACTACTGAGCAATAAAAATAAAAATTTGCAGGAAAAATTCTATCAGGCAATTTTACCTCCCCCCAAAATTAAAGTATGCATTGTCCTCAATGTAAAGAAATAAAGAATGTGACAACACATACCTCACTCCCGAGTGTCAAAACTCGGGACTCGAGTCATTGTTCGAAGCCTTTTCAGCATCATCGTCCATGGGCTGCGGCAGTAGATCTGGTGGTGGGTAAAATTAACAACTAAGGGAGTAAAATAAAATAAAATACTAGAAATAAAACGAATGCAAAAATTAATTGTGGGTTGCCTCCCACACAACGCTTAGTTTAACGTCATCAGCCCGACGCTCACTAATCATGTTCATGGTGGGTCGTATGATTTCGTGGAAGCCCTGAGTTCTACATTTTTACTATCAACCTCCAAGGTCAGTTTTCCTTGTCTCAAATCAATGATGGCTCCAGCAGTAGCCAAAAATGGTCGCCTGAAAATAGTACGAACATTCTGACTGTTCCCCATGTCAAGCACCACAAAATCTGCTAGAAGCCTTATTTTATCAATCTTAAGTTCAACATCTTCCACAATACCCAGCGGTGTCCTGACCGATTTATCTGCCATCTGCAAGGTTAGTCCTGTGGGCTCTATCATGCTCAATCCAAGTTTCTCGTAAAGAGAGCTTGGCATTATATTCACACTTGCTCCTGAATCACAGATGGCTTTTTCCACTAATTGACCCCCTATTTCACATGGTACGACGAATTCCCCGGGGTCTTGCAGCTTCCGAGGAAGACCTCCTTGCCTCCCCTTATCATTTTCTTCAGTAAAAGCCACATCTTCCTGCTCTACAGACTGAATGTTAGAGTCTAGGTTCTTGAGATCTTCAAGACCTTTTTTCTTTTGAAACTCAGCTTTCAATTGTAAAAATCTTTGGGGGTAGGGAAGTAAAGAAATATCAATGCATTGATTTAAATCGTACCTCTCAGATCTCTTACCTCGGGTTCTTTTGGTTGGAGTTGGATTTTCATCCCGAACAGGTGTGGGGTAAACCTCCTTTTCTTCTCTGCCTACCACACCGATCTCTTTATGCTGTATAAAAATGGCATTCACTTCTCTCAGATTTGGGTCTGCAATCTTTTGAATTGCATCTGATGGTTGCGACGTGAGTTGCTTCGTAATTTGCCCAACTTGCGACTCCAGGATTTTCAAAGTGGCACCAATACTTGCCATGTGGGTTTCCAGGTTGTCAAGCCTAGACTCGGTCCTAGCCATTCTCTTCCCAGATTCAGCAACAAAAGTCCCAACTAAATCCTCAAATGATGGCTTCCCTTCCCCATTTGATGTATTGAACCCCGGTGGTGGATTCAGTACATTCTTATTGTTTGCATATGAAAATTTCTCATGATTTCTCAGTCCAGGATGATAGGTATTAGGGGAAGGGTTACCTCGATATCCTCCAAAATTTTTGTTGTTGATGTATTGAACTTCTTCAGGAGATTGTGATTCTTCAACAACAAACGATGGTCCCTCAGTGTTTGATGTACTCACTTTATTCAAGGATGCTATCTGTGTAGTCAACGCTGAGACTTGCGCAGTAAGTGATGTGATAGGATCCACGGCATAAACTCCAGCTGTCCTCTTTACTCCTGACCTCTCAGACTGCCATTGGTAGCTATTAATAGTCATCTGCTCAAGCAAATCATAGGCTTGGGCAGGAGACTTGGCAAAGATTGTGCCACCTGCCGCTGCATCCACTGTTGTCCGTGTCTGACCATTCAGCCCGTTATAGAATAGCTCAATCTGCACCCAGTCTTCACAGCCATGGTTTGGGCACTTTCTCAACAGCTCCTTGTATCTTTCCCATGCCTCATATAACTGCTCAAAATCAGTCTGCCTGAATGTGCTAATCTCAATCTTTAACTGTGCAGACTTTGCAGGGGGAAAGTATTTTGCCAGAAATTTTGTCGCCAACTCCTCCCATGTCGTGATACTTCCCAAGGGAAGCGATTGCAGCCATCCTCTAGCTTGATCCTTGAGAGAAAACGGAAATAAACGCATTCTAATAATATCATCAGGAACATTATTAATCTTTACCGTATCCGTTATCTCCAAGAAGGTTCTCAGGTGAACATGAGGATCTGAAGTAGCAGTTCCAGCGAACTGGTTTTGTTTAACCATATTTATCAAGGCAGGCTTCAGCTCGAAATTGTTGGCATTTATGGCCCCTCTTGCAATACCTGAGTAATGATTGTTGATCACTGGTCGGAAGTGATCTCTGATAGGTATAGCTTCTGGCGGGATGTGTCTGTCATTTTCTCTGTGTTCAGCCATTGCTTGGATCTCTTTTCTCCTTGCTTTTCTTAATCTTCTCGCAGTTCTTTCGATCTCCGGATAAAAAATAAGCAAGTCTGAGTTTTGCGATCTTTGCATTCACTGTCAAACAGGAAGAAAAATGAAACGCTTAATCAATGTAAGATAAAATAAAAATAAAAGCTCTAAATTAAAATCTAGACTAATTGGTAACAATACTGATATAAATTCAAATTTGACACTCCCCGGCAACGGCGCCAAAAACTTGTTGCGCGTTTTCCTACCGCAAGTGTACGGTGTCAAGTTTTTGTACTGGTTAGAGTACAGATATCGATCCCACGAGGAGTGTGTGTAAAATTGTATATCAATTCTTGTAATTAAAATAGTCTCAACTTTATTTAGAGAAATTGAATAAACGGTTGGTTTGGTTGAATGAATTAACTGAAAACAATGAATTAATTAAGTCACCGAATTGAGAGATAATAATGAGAGAAAGTATCTAGAGAAATGATTTCACAAAGTTTCCACGATAATTATTCACAGTTTAATTTATATTCCTGAATTCCAATCAATTAATGGCCAAGAACACTTAGATTGTTTTATTCCCCCTTTCCCAAGTGACGAATAAAGTGTATCTATCAACTTCGATTCAATTATTCCTAATTTGAATCTACGTTTCATAGATAAATGCAAACAATGTTCTTACTAAGCCTCGCTAAAGTTATACGCCTTCCGAACGCTATAAACATTTAACGATGTGTCTCTAATGATCTATAATCCTAGTCCCTCTCCCGAGTTATAAGATTAATCAAACAACAAATAATTTATGGCCAGTAAATTGCAGTGCAGTAAACGCAGAGAACACAATTAAACGAAAGCGGAATTCAATCAAATAAACAACAGTGTCAAATCATCGTATCAACAGAGTTACGTCATTCTCTAGAATGGGAATTTAGTTCATCACGAAATCCAAGAGAAAACAAGACATATTCGTAGTTCTAGACATCGCTACACACTAAAGTGAAGAAACAAAGGAAAAGATAACAAATCCGAAGTGTCGTCTCTGTCCCCAGATCCGTCGTTCTTCGTATTTGTAACTCTTCTTCACACTATGAATCTTTGTCTCCAGTATGCGCTCCGTTTCTCGCGTCTTTTTCTCCCTGGACGGCTGAAGATCTCCTGTGTTTCTCCAGTGACGGCTGCTCTCTATTCGCCATGACCTAATTCGCGCCCTTTTATACTTTTCTGAACTCGCGGCGCGCGCTATGGCGCGACAACTGGCGCTGGGGTGCATTGTGTTATGCCGAGTTAGTTATGAGTGCGCGCGAGGAGGCGCGAGGTTACGCGCTAGGGCGCGCGACTCTCTGGCTTTGGCTTTGCAACTTCGCGCGTGGTGGCGCGAGATTACGCGCTAGGGCGCGTAACATTCTGCCTTGAGAAGTGTTGCTGTGCGCGCGATTGCGCGAGAAGTCGCGCTAGGGCGCGTCGCTCTCGGGGTGATGCCTTGCATGTCAGTGCGCGCAATGGCGCGAGATGTCGCGTTGGGGCGCGCGAGCTACTTTCCGAAGGTTATGGCAATGACTTTGTTTTCTTGATTCACTTGGCTTCGTGTCCGCTGTTTTCACCATTCCTGAAATGACAACAAAAACAAACCAAAAACGCATAATCCTGTTCGAAAGACGCATAATTCATAATGGATTCTAATGTAAATTAAGTGCAAAAATTGCACTTATCATTGCCATAATTTGAATGACATGCAACGGCAGCTGGGAGAGAAAACATGCAAATGATATTCAAAGCTTTCACTTGTAACCTTCCACTTTAATGCATTTTATGGCATCCTTAAAACCTCTTGTAACCATCATTTCCCCTTACATAATATTCCTACATCCTATATACTTGAAAATATTAGAATCAATGGGCTAATGAAATCGGGAATAACAGCAAGAAAATGAGAAAAGTTATCGGCCAGCAAGAGAAGGAAATGCAATCCGAACCCATTCAAATACTCATTTGTAATTCTCAACTAAATGCATATTATTACATCCTTTAACACCACTTATAACATTCCTCTTCCTTAACCACATATCTCACACTCATATGCTCGAAAAAATCAGAAGGAAACAGCTGATAAAAAATCGTGAGAGAACAGCAGCAGTAACAAGGAAGATCCAACTCGGTTCCGTCGCGTCGTATTGTCGTTTTGATTTGTTTTCTTCAAAACTAATTCCAGGCATGTATATATTATTCCTTTGCTCTTCAATCAAGTCATAATAAGTATTTTAAATCAGTATATGTTCAGGAATCCAGTGACAAGACGAAATATGACAGCAACTTAATCAAAACTCAAAACCTGCATCTCGGCTTCTTGATTGTGCTTCACGGTTGCTGGTTTTTTTGTTGGTTTCAGGAGTTGTTTCGGTTCCAGGCTTTCATGGCTGCCTCTAGGAATAATTTAGAGTATGTTAGGGTGATTTTGGGTCATTTGTTTAAGTCCATACCCTCAAAAAACGAAAGAATGACAGCAAACACTCCTTGTGTACAGAAATGAGTCACGATTTTTGTTATGGATTGATTAAGGAGTGTGTTCTAATCTTGGCTGTCCTAGGGACTGTAGCCATGGTTAGAACCCTCCCTTAGCATGTCTAGGACGTGACCAAGGTGTCTTTTCCAAGCTTGGTTCACGGATCCATCAGAATTTCACAACAACAATTCAAGTGCATTTTGGTTCTTCATATTTCTGTGTGAGTGAGTTTCGGGTTTCTACTGTTTGTATGGATGATGGTTGGCTCCTAGCCCGTAGCCATAGTTCACACAACACTCCATCATGTCTATATCGAGCCATTGTCCATCAAATGGCTCTTGGAACGAGACAAGACAGTAAAACATTTCAATACAAAACACTGCACAACAAGGAGTGTTCTCGGCTAGCATGTTGCACTGTCCTAGGTGTTGGCTCGGTTTATGGTTGGATTTTAGCCATTAGCCATGGTCCAAGTCATGCCTTAGGATGTTGGTAAGGGTCTCTGAGTGGTGGCTCAAGCCAATGTCCAATTATTTCAAGATATACCTCACGCACACACAACAGCAACCGCTGTAATTTTCTGTTCTTGACAGCAACTTTAGGTTGCGGTTTTCGTGATGGTTTGAGTTCTTGTTTGGCTTTTATCCCGTGGACTTGGACTGGATACTACCTTAATGAGTTAGGAAAGTCATGTTTTTGGCCGTTCGTGATTTGGTCGAGTTTAGAGATCAAACGATAATTTACGGTGAAAGGTGCCAAAATGACTCTCGAAAGAGTGTTTTATGTTTTTGGATTCCTTTCACCTATTTTCGTGTTTTGAAATTCTTATGCATGTTTTTCAGTATGTTTGGAGTATTCTTAGTCATGGTTAAACGTCAGTTTAATGTTGGTTCGGGTTAGTACGATACCATGATTTAAAATCAAGTGGTTGGTCCTAATAGTCTCATTTTTGGTTCTATTGTTGAGTTTGGTTCTATTGTCAAATTTAATTAAAGATGATATTATTTGCATGTGTCACATATTAGAGTTAAGTTGCAGCAAGCCTGGGAGCAATCCAACTCATCCGGTAAAATAAGGTTTTAATTATATTACGTGCATAAAATTATTAAATGTTTATTTTTGAGATATATGTGATATGTCTTGTGGCCACCTTACGTTTATGGGTTTGGAAGTCGGTAGGCGCAACCGAGGACCTTTCCACCCGGTGACTTACGACCGGTTTATGATTATGTATGGCTACGGACATCCAGTCCAAGGGCTGGGATTGATCTCTACCGCCCAATATACTGTGGTTTAGTCTGATCAGGCGCTCACGTTATGTTATGGGCCACTAGCTTAGAAACATTATCTCTACCAGAAAATTATGATATGCTATGACAGAGCTCTATGGAGCAAAGCTTTTACGTACGATTTTCAGATATGCACGGGCGTGAGCTTTTTGTACGTCGTATGCCTACTTTTTTTGAAACATTTCCAGTCGTTTTGGTAGACGGCGATGGAATTGTTAGAGCTGATGTTCCTTTTAGAAGGACAGAATCTAAGTATAGTGTTGAACAAGTAGGTGTAACCGTTGAGTTCTATGGCGGCGAACTCAATGGAGTCAGTTATAGTGACCCTGCTGCTGTAAAAAAATATGCTAGACGCGCTCAATTGGGTGAAATTTTTGAATTAGATCGTGCAACTTTGAAATCCGATGGTGTTTTTCGTAGCAGTCCAAGGGGGTGGTTTACTAGTTATAATTATTCATGATACAATTTTCACCGTACGCTTTATGATATGTTATTTTTAAGTTGCATGCGATTTTATGATATATTTACTCGTTATTCAAGATATATACATGTTGAGTCTTTAGACTCACTAGACTTAATTGTTTTAGGTATTGATGAGGTCGAGACCGCGTGGGGAGACCAGTGAGCGATCTTGGGGCAGCAGTAGTAAACCCGAGGACATCATGATTTAATTTATGCACCTTTTATCATTCAAACTCGATTTTAACATGTTGGATTATTTTTAAATGGTTATTTGAAATTCATCGTTGACTTCCGCTGTTATTTTAAAGTTAAAAATTATTTACATGTTTATTTTATAAATTGGGCAAGTTATTTATTTATTTAGAAAAATTTTAATAATTCCGCAAAATTATGAATACAAAATACGGGCCTTTACACAGCAACAACTGAGAGATTATGGAGTAATTACAAATGAATCGCCCATATTCTGTGACAATAAGAGCACAATTGCCATCACCTATAATCCAGTTCTTCACTCAAGGACCAAGCATATAGATGTCAGGCATCACTTCATTAGAGATCATGCTTTGAAGAAGAACATTAGATTGTAGTATATTTCAACTGAGCAACAAGCAGCTGACATCTTCACCAAACCATTACCCGAGACTAAGTTTTCTTACTTTCGCAATATTCTTGGTTTAATTGACTTGTCTTAAAATTATTTTTGATGATGTTTTACTAATAA
Organism: Primulina eburnea; assembly: GCF_022965805.1. NCBI lineage: Eukaryota > Viridiplantae > Streptophyta > Magnoliopsida > Lamiales > Gesneriaceae > Primulina > Primulina eburnea. Next base: position 12,156,764 of record NC_133117.1, read on the forward strand.
AATTATTTGCAGAAAATAAGAACACAACAACAAATTGGAAATGATACTTTATTAAGAATAAAATCGATTCCATCTTACAGAAGATAACTTAGAACCAACTGAATCTTGTCATTCTGTAATCCAATTATTCAACTCATAAATTCGGATTCTAGAAAATGATTCAATTGTAGAAATCTTCTCAATCACATGCCATTCCTTCCATAGCATTGCATGTAACAGAACATTGTCATCAACCAGATCTGTAACATGCCTTACTTCAAAACGATGAATGTATTTTCTTGTTGTTGCTGCTTGAGCACGAGAAGGAGCGGAACCACTACTACTTACCCTCTGCAAATCATGAATTTTGAACCATGTTGACATCACTTTCGTCAAGACATATTCCTCCATCGTTTTCTTCAACTATTCTAAATAAGGACTTAATTGTTCAGTAACTTGAATATGTGTACTGCTGCATGCATCAGAATTACTTGAATCCGACATATTGAACTGTTATTGTCTCACATTTTATCTCTCTCGTCTTACTTATAGAAAGATGACATTAAATGTTGAAGAAACCAAAGAGTCTCAAGTCAACCGAAGCGTTTTTCTCATTTACCCGAGCTTCTTATTTATCAGTTGTTCATTATCAACTGATATCAGTTTGTCATTTATTACTTAATACTTAACTGATTTCAGTTCATAGTCAACTTATATCAGTTAGTCTTTCATCAGTTCATCTGTTTAAGTTCACAATTCATATATAACAACTGATGAAACTTATCATTTGCAGGAAAGAGAAAAACAAAATTAAGCTCATATAAATACTTCATTCAACCATAAACGTTTGCACGAATTACATCATCATATTTTTCCTCTACAACAATTATCCACATTTTCAACCAATAGGATAAAGGCGCGGTAGATGTCTTGACAAAGCTATGAGAAACAACTATGCGCTTAAGGATTTTCAGTTCCTTTCGAAGCATTAGCTGATATAAATGACCATCCTTAAAGATGTCCACCCACACAGCTATGTTCAAGTGCTCCCGCACTTTTTTCAACTGTGCCACTAGTTCGGGAGTGGTAGCCTCTCCAGTATTATATAGGAACTCAAGCCTCTGTAAATTTTCCCAGTAGTGAAGACTCTTATAGAAGACTTCATATTCTATAACAGCCTTCCTGGTCTCCAGAGCAAACGGCGAAGCACTCGAGCTACTCGCATCTGCCATTCTTTTTGTCTTGAATATTTTCACCAATATGACTGAAACTAACCGTGTTACTTCTATTTATAGGCGAAAATCATGGAAACTGAAGGGCCGTAAACGTTTCAGCAAACAATAATCTTTCTGACTTTTAAATTTATTTTATATCGTCACTTTAATTATCATATGCATGTATTAAGGAGGAATAATGGTTTTAAGAAGTTAACTGAGAAGACAAATGTTAGTAAACTCTCAACTGAAAGGACACAGTCTTACAACTGATCGTTCAGTTGGGTATTTCACTAATCTTCTCATATAAGTTGTATCTTATTTTTAAAAAACATGGAAGCATTTGAACCGTTTAAATTGTACACACGCTTACAGCACACATACACACGTTATTTTTTATTCAAAATTTTGATGGACTGACACGTGTCCAGAATTTAAACAGTCACGTACATAAAAATAATTCCCCGCTTCAATTCAGTTTTCTTTCTTACGCGTACATCATCTCTCAGAGCAAACTCATACACTCAGAGCTTTTATTTCGCAAAATTTCAGATTTCCTTACTCTCAGCAATGGTAAATCAGATCCCTGCTCATATATTGAACGCTATGGCTATCAACTTTGAATCAACTTTATCAGTAGAAGAATTCGATGTGAAAAATGTATTTCTGAAGCTTGAATCAGCTGGGCTGAGGATATTCTTGGAGCAATACACGCAGGAGATTTACCCAAAAGAACTCCATGACCTCTACTCAAATGGAAATATCAACTCTGATGGAAACATCATTTCCACTATTAATGGTCAGTTGGTGACCATTTCTGAAGATTTTCGGAGAAATCTTTTCATTACCTTCTGATGGACTGGTACACCTTGCTGATGTTAAAGCATCAGATATTGAAGAAATGCAAACTGCACTCTCTGCTGATGGACGGAAAATCAAAGTTTCCGATCCTAAAAAGGAACTGAAGCATGAGATTCAGTTGCTGGCTGATATCGTAGCCAAAGTTCTATTGGCTAAGGCAGGATCGTATGCTGCCCTGACTTTGGAAAAGTTTCAAGCTATTACGGTTATTATGACTTGAAGAAAATTCAACTGGAAGCAACTTATTTTCAGTATCTTGAAGAATATGTTTTCCTCCACCAAGCAATCCAAAGGATTTGCAGTGCCGCTAAGCTATTTGATGAAAGTCAAAGGGTTGGTGGCTGATGATTCGGAGCGATTATCCAAATTCAAAATTTTCAATGGGAAGAATGTTCTGCCACCCAAGACTAAATCTGATATCTCTCCTGATCAGTTCGTGAAGATCAAGAAGGAGATTGGGACGCAACAGGCTGCTCCCAAATCAGTTAAACAGGCCAAGACATTGGCTCAGCTGAAGACAGTTAAAAGAAAACTGATTATCAGTGAATCTGATTCCGAGAAGACGCCCTCTCCAAAAGTTTCCAAGAAACCAAGAACACAAAGGACAAAATTACCAACCACAGTAGAATCTATTCCTACTGAAAGGATGAAATCTTCGAATGCCCAACAGCCTATCAAAGCAGTTCCTCTGAATGTCATCCCAACAGAAATCTCAACTGATGCAACAAAGGAAACAGTTAGGATTAAAGCTCCTCTAATCCATATCAATCGTCCTACTGTTCTAGCACCTGCCAGACCCAAAGGTATAAAGATTACAGAACTGGTGAATACTACTCGTACTGGATTGGATATTCCTCACATCCTCAGTACTGAAAAAGGCAAGGGCAAATTGATTGAAGAGCCCAGGCCATCCAATTCTATTCAAACTCATATTGACCTTGTTTGGGAACAGGTTAATAATTTTGCAGCATCAAAACTTCAATCCTATGATGCTTGGACCGCTTACAGAACTCAGATTTTTTCTAAGCAGTTGAAAAAGATATCCCAGCTGAACAAGTTTATCAAACTGGAAGCAATTGTCCTCAAGATAGTCAAAGCTGCCACAATTGTTCAGGCTTTGGAGAGGAAAACCTATTTTTTACCAAATTCGATCTAAGAAGCTCTCTCAACTGCTTGAGAAATTGAAGGCAAACTACATTCCCACCAATCCAACTTCCTATAATGATCGATCTGTGATCACTCAGCTAGATACAGATCTTAATAGCTTGCAAGCTCAGATAAAAGTGTGGGAAATGGATCAGGAGTTAGTTCTTCCTGAGGAAGCCTCTGAAGAAGAAGAAGAACCCTCCTCTCACCAGAAAGAGCCACCCTCAGAACACACTATTGTTACAACTGAAGAAACAGTTCAGGATGTGCCACAATCATCTGTTGTGGAACATCAACTGTACTCTGAAGCTGAGTTGAATTTTGCCAACATTGATGAAATTATTCATGCAGTGGTGACAGAATCTATTATTAGTGAATCCATTTCTGAAGAAGATGATTACTCAACTGATCAAATCACTCAAGAGGTTCCTATCTCAACAGAAGCACCAGTTCAACCTGCTGATTCTGAACTAAAGGAGCAAACAGTGGTGCCTACTCAATCACCAAATCAACAGATTGCTGAGAATATGGAGGCATTGTTAATTTCTTCTAAAAAACTTCCAACTGATGAACCAGCATGAATATCATAGGACTATCAAGTAGATGTATCAGTTCATGACCCTCTCACTGAAGATCTTATTCAGCAGGAAAGCCCAATTGCTGATCAACATCAATCCTCATCTCCTCCAGTCCAAGTAGCAGTAACTGAAACAGATGTTCAAGCACAGACTGTTTCTGAAACGATACTATCTGATAGGACCATGGTGGTCGTTGATCAAGTCTCACATGAACCAAGAATATCTGATCAGTCACCTCCTCTTCAATCAGCAGATGATTACTGAAATCAAGAAAATTCAATCCACACAATTTTCTCATACTGTCAAATTGGATTCTTCAATTTAATTTGATTCAGCAAAACTGAAAGCCATTCAAGCAAACATGGAGTCTCTTACCCGAACTGTGGATGAGATGAAGAATAACAAAGGTCTAGCTCAAAGTCTCTTTACAACTCAGGAGATAATCAGTCAACGAGTTGAGCGATTGGAAACTTCTGTTTCTAATAAAATGGAATTGCTGCAGACTTCTTTACAATCTGCTGTCTCAAGTATCTCCTCAGATGTCAAAATTATTTCCAATGATGTTCGAAAATTATTTATGAAGATGGAGTTGTTTGAAAAAAAAGGGGAAGAGATCAAAGAGATTCTAGAACAACAAAAGAAATCTTCTCGTTGAAGAAAATCTCTACAGATTCGTGTAGTCCATTATTCAGTTGATCAATTTCTTATTTTATCTACAATGAGTTTCCATTATTCAGTTGATCAATCTTTTCTTTTATGTACAAAGAGTTCAGATGTTCAGTTATTATTTATTTAGTTTTGTCAAACACCATAAAGGGGGAAATTGTTGGAAACTAAATTCCGGAGTTTGACAAAATATGAACCAACTGAAAATACGAACCGACTGATAGAGTAAACTGAACTCAGCAACTGATCGAGTAAACCGAACTCAACAACTGAATCTAGTAAACTAATCTACGCAACTAAAACGTAATTCAGTTATTCTCCTCACCAGCAAATCTGGAACACGTCAACCGACAAATAATACATTCAGCCGATCCTTCAACTAAACATGTCTCGGGAATGAACATTCAACCGACAAAGGGACATAGAAGACTGTAACTGAATATGAAACGCCGCACTTCAATCAATACAACTTAGAACAACGCATTTCTGCTAAAGCAATTAAGACGCCGCATTACAATAAATGAAGCAAACAATGCCCAATATATAATGAAGTGGCAATCAACAGATACAAAGATTCAAATATATCTCAAGTTACCGTTTGAAGGGAAGCTTATAAATATGACAGAAGAACAGCTGAAGAACAGCAAGATTACTCCATTCAAAGCTTGCTGTTATTCTGCCAAAATCTTAGCTCACTCTTACTTGATTCATTCGTAGCAGTCAAGGCTACAATTTGAGCTCACTAGCACTTTGTAATAATCGTTAAATTCGATAGTGCTAAAATCAGTTACGCACTGAGAATATTTTGTAATACTAAGAGTTTCAGCTTTTGGCAGTGATAAGTCCAAACTGAAGTGGGTCAGTACAAATATTGTATTCAATCAAAGTCTTTTAGTGAAAATCCTATCCTTGAGATAGAAGGGGTGACGTAGGAGTAATTGAAATCTCCGAACATCCAGAAACAATCCTTGTGTATTTTATTTCAATTTTGTATTCTATCTTTCAGTCAATTAATTTCCACAACTACTTTAGTTTAACTGATTGTCATTGATCAACAAGATTCCGAGAATCAGTTTGTCACCAAACTGAACTCAAAATTCAAAAAGATCAGTTTTAATTGTGAGTGTTTATTCAACCCCCCTTCTAAACACTCTTGATATGTCAATCGATCCTATCAAGCCTCTCGATTTTCTCCATAGATTTGAAGAAGAGTTCCTTCCCCGTCTCTCCGGTGCAAGTCCTGCGCGTATATTTTCATGGGGCTGTAAACTTGGGTTAGGTCGGTCCAGAAGGGATCTGATTTGAGCTATGGAGGGTTGATTCAGGGCTGGTCCTCGTTGGTTTGGGTTAAAGTCGAGGAATCAAGGTATAGACGCAACTAGGGTTTCGTGGTGCGTGCGCTGGAAAATTCCAGAAACTTTCAGCGTGGTTCGTAGGTCCTAAGGGTCTCAAATGAGTGGTTTAGTGGCTGGTTGTGTAGGTTCAATTAAAAGTTGGGAAAAAATTCGGTTATGTTTCGGGTTGATTCAGTTTAAAATCGGGACCCCGGTCCAAGTTTTAAAACGAATCGTATAAGTTTTGAAACGGGCTCGAGTTTTCGTGTAAGAAATGTTTATTATTATGTTTTGAGGTTTTTAAGGAGTTTGGAAGGCTTTGGGTCAAAATTTTGAGGTCCAAGGGTAAAAAGGTCAATTAAGGTTTCCAGGGGCAAAATGGTCAATTTGCACACAGGTCGAGCTTTTTGTCCTGGCAGCGCCCTAAACACGATTTGAAATATTTTAAATTTTTATGTTATCACGAATATTAATTTTTATGAAAATATGAAAAATACGTTGTATGTTTGATTTTAAGGAAAATTTATATATATGTATGATTTTATTAAGTGATGAATATGATGACATGTTTTGAAGGATGAGAGTTGGTTGTGACTAATATAATGATACAATGATATGATGATATGTAAGACCAAGGCTCAATTGACCGGTGAGAGTGTCACTGATGTCCCCGCCGGCTGGTACCATGGTTATACATAGATGGATTCATCCCCTAATACGATGATACAAAAGTCACAACGAATGAATGGAATTCAAATTAAGGAAACAAACACATATATGTTGATATGATGAGATACGTTATGAAAATGTTTACGCTTCGACAAGTTATGATTATGCATACGACTTTTTAAGATCATGAAATGTATTTTTATTACAGTACTTTTCATTGTTGCCTGTTATGTATATGTACTTGCTTAACATTACAGATGTGTTGAGTCTTTAGACTCACTAGATGTGAATGATGCAGGTGAGCATTATGATCAGGAGATTGGAGGTATCGAATACTGAGTAGGCGGAGTTGGATGTGCGCACGCGAACCCGAGGACCGTATTTTCCACACATAATGTTTTGAGATTAGGAGTGGATGGATATTTTCATACTCGTTCATTTTTACTATGTTGCTGGTTGTCTGGATTTTTAGTCGTTTCAAATTTGTTTTATTTTTAACGTAAATCTAGTGTTGACGATTTGGCGATTTTTGAACTGCAGTATTTTTATATGTTTTTGGATTTCATTTATTTTAAAAATGTGAAATCTTCAGCTACTATAGCATGCATGCTTAAAAATATAATTTTAGAAAAATGAGCTTACAAAAAAAAATTTCTAGTAACATTTTAAGTAGTAGACTGTAAAGTCCAAAACCAACCTATTTAAACCATCTGCATGCAAATGAATTAAATTACATAATTATTTTATTTAATTGATTTTAAATTCTTACTTGATGCATATTACATGATTAAGGATATTATTAATTGCATGATTAAATGATTATATGGCATGATTTCATGAAATTGTAGACTTTTCCCGAATATTCGATATTAAGCTGGGGAAATGAGACTGTGGACGACGGAGATAAAAATAAATATTTTTCATTAAATATTTTCAAGGCTTATTAACATGAATAAAAATGATTAACTTTTTCTTAAATGATAGAGTTAAAATTATTTTACGAGACGAGCTTGATTTTACCCGGGAGGCCGATTTTGGACAAACAAGGTACCTTATAAATATCAAAGGCATTATTTTTGAAAATTAAATTTTATATACTTTTATTTTTCAATTAAATTATGATTATTGGTCCCAATTTAACTAAATTTAATAGGCCCAATTGCTCCTACACTTGAAGGCCCAAAACATAAGCCCATTATCATGAAAATTAAAATCTATAAATAGAAAACCCAGGTCTTTTCTTCACTAATCAGCCGAAACACACACTCCACACGACACACCAATTTTCAAAAATAAATAGGCAAGGAAACAAGGAGTTCTCGTCGCCCGTTCGTTCTTCTTCCCATCCCACGCCAATGATCGCGTGTTCGACCGTTTTAAAACACAAAGGCACGCTTCCAAACTCCCTTGATGCGTCATTCAATCCGTAATATGCATGTTTTGTTTATTTTTCATGAAAAATATTTGAGTTTAAATTGGTAAATGTTTTGACGACTATTTTTAAAGTTTTGAAATTTTTTACGTATATGTGAACGTGTTATGATTTCCAACAAGTACGCTGCCAACATAGGAAGTTTAATTGATAGAACATGGAAAAATTAATGGGAAACAAGGGCTGGACAAGAAACAAAAGGGCTGCGTGTGGGATAGCTAGAAGATCATAGTGGGTGCTTTTCATGGGACCTATGGCTCAGTTAAGGGGAGGCAGGGCATGGGGTCTAGGTCAGGGCCTGTGCGAGGCTTGGTAGAGAGGATAGGAAGAGTCCGTGAGGCCCTGGACGTGGCAGCATCAAAAGAGAATAGTCCACATGTACAAGGGCTCTCCCATGCATACGCGCGCAACTGATGTAGTTTTGGGAAGTGGTGGCTCGGCTGGGGCTTTCTAGGAGGGTCCAGAAGATTCTGAGGGTGGTTCAGGGATGGTCGAGAGGGCTTAAGCTCGGTGGTGGCTCGAGTGAAGATTCCTAGCCGAGTAAGGAATCCTAGGCGCATAAGGAAGGGACTCGCGCGGCTGTTGCTGGTGGAGGAGGCTGCAGCGTGGTCCATGGGGCTCGGGGCTAGCTCGGTTAGGGCTGATATTGTTCCAGGGTCGGCTAGGGTTAGTTGTCACCGATGGCTAAGTAGTAATAAAGGTCCTAGTTCGAGAAGGAGTCCTAGGGAAACTAGGAGACTTGCGCGACTCGTGATCTTGCAAGAAGGGCTCGTGCAAAGTTTAGGGGCTAGATAGATGAATCAGGGCGGGTTAGTAGGGTCCCTAGGTGGGCTGGTCACGTGATGGCTCGGGGTGGCTCGGCCATGGTTCAAGAAAAATAGAGAGATGGCTCAAGGGAGTTAGCTTAGGGTTGGAAATATGAAGTTTAATGGTTAAGACGTCGAACCATGGTCCACACGGCATCGATTCATGGTTCAAAAGGGTATTTTAGTTAATAAAAGTCTATGTTTAAAAGTTGGAAAGAAAATATTAAAGTTTGAATTAATGCGGGAATAAAACGCTTCACGAATTAGTAATTAAAGAATTAAATAAAAATCCTCCAACATTACGTCAAATAAAAATATATAAAATTTAATTTAACCTTAAATAATTATTTGGAATGGTATAAAGTCAATAAAGTAAGAAAAAGTCGAAAACGAAAAAAATTTACGTCTAGGGGAAAAACGGTTATTTTGCACCTGGGTAGTGCGAAAGACTTGGCAGCGTCTCAAAGGATCATAACACATGATAAATGATTTAAAATGATGATTTTGAGGAAAAATGGAATTTCATGATTTATGTAAAGTCGTGCAATTTTTACTGTTAATAGGTTATTTTTGGAAAGTCATGATATTTTATGCTTTAAAAAAGAAAACTTTTTTGAAGGATGTGAATTGAATTTGACAAATGCTATAGAGGATATGTGTGGGGCCCATAGCTCCTAACCGTTATTACAACACAATCTGATTAGGGTTAATTAATTACAACGGAAAACGAGTTTAAAATTTTCTTTACAATGAGCCCAAATCATTTTATTTGAATACTAAAAATAGTATTCTATCTCATATCATAAAACACGCCCACACGTAATCAAAAACCAATCACATACAAACATATCATGTCTTCGGGACATGCCCCGGTATATAGATACATATACATATACTGGGAACAAAACATAACATAAAATCTCAGCCCAAGCTGTGGCTCCGTCCAGAAGTACCCTCTCCGGTCTCCTGATATCCTGGAGTACCTGCCATTGTCCACACACAAAGACAATAACAGCCTCTCTTGGGGGTGAGCAAAGCTCCGTATGGAACAACCAATCATATATACCACAGATATCTAAACAATGATATATGGTATGCAATGCATGTATGTCGTGGAGGTATCAGGTCAAATGCCCATCCACTGAGCACATGTCAGAATCAAACGAATCGCTATCAAATCAATGCTCGAGCTGGCACACCGGCCGATATGGGAATACACGTATGATAGCGTCGACAAAGCGCCATCAAATCCCACATCTCATATCCAATCATATGGGGCCACAAATGTCTATGTTTTACGGGTCATATAATACCAACATAGCAATTGTGTTCATAAACCCCGGAATCCAATCCAATCATATCAAGGTATCCAAGGATCATAGCTCAACGTGCATGTCATGTATCGATGTATGCATAAAATGATGTGTGTTAACAAAACATTTATTTTATACATCGATATCTCAATCTCAATGTCATGTATGTCACATCAAATCATCAAATAAGCACATAGACACGTATTCCAATCCAATCAATCCAACATATATCATATAATACAGATACATGTCGTATGTTACCCGGTCACATCATACCTCAATTCTTCGTTTCCAATTGATGTAGCCTGAAGATATCGGTATAATACTTTATCTACATCAATAACATACTCACTCCAATCAATAACATAACCCAAAATCATTAATATGAGTTTATTTGAAACTTAAAAAATTCATATCAAATCCAAATCATAACATAATTCAATTCCTACTTCGAATATAAGTTTCTTGTTAGTTATTCAACCACATATATAACCGACACATAATTCTTCAATCTCAATCAAATGATTAAAATTCTCTAATTATAATAAATTGAGAATAATTAAAAATAACATCACTACTATAATCATCTCTTCTTCGTTAAAATCATACACTATTCAACAATATTCAATTTCTGTATAATTTAACAATTTATCGGATTTATTCCAAAAATCGATGAATTTCAAACATCACCAAAAATATAAAATTTATACCTCAAATCGAAGACCTCGTGTCAACGATCCCAAAACTGAAGTCAGTTCGTCGATTGGATAAACCAATAAATCGCACTATTGAAAAGAAAATTAAAAATAAATCGCATCTCCTCTTTCCTCTCACCTTTCCTCAGTTTCGATTCTTTCCACTGAGTTCGGTGGAATTTATTTGAATTCCACCGACTCAATCAATTTTCTTTTTTTTTTAATTTTTTTTAATATTATATTATATTATATTATTATATTAATAATAATATAATATAATATAATATAGTATATACTATTTAACATTTTAACTTCGGTATATCCCTTTGGATCAGTCAAACAATCAAATTTTCCAAAACTCAAAACATGAAACTTCTGTATATTTGAGTTTTCTACGTTACATCCAAATTTCAAATCATTTGGACTTCATATGAAAAAGATATGTCATGAATTACTATTTTGCCCTTAAAATTATTTCATTATTTTTCAACTTATCTACGAAAATGCCATCAAAATAAATTGAATATTTTTCAACTTATTTACCAAAATGCCATCCAAGCTATTTTAGTCTCGGGGTCTCACATTTCTCCCCCTCTTAAAAGATTTCGTCCTCGAAATCTCAAACATCTCTTTATACATAACATTGGCAAACATATAATATGTCACCAGTTATAGTACATATCAAAACTAAAATCAGTAAACAGATCAAAATATATCGAGGAGATAACTTCCCTCGCATGCCAAATCGAACAGTACCTCTAAAGGGAGATATTTTCAGAAACACTCTGTCACCTTTCTGGAATTCCAAGGGTCGCCTTCGTTTGTTTGCATAACTCGTTTGACGATCCTGAGCAGCTTTCATCCGCTGCCAAATTAACTGAATCTTATCATTCATTTCTTGTATCATTTCAAGTCCAATCAATTGTCTCTCACCAATCTCATCCCAGAATAACGGTGATCTACATCGTCTCCCATATAGAGCTTCAAACGGTGCCATACCGATACTCGTCTGAAAGCTATTATTATAAGAAAATTCAACCAATGGTAAGGCATCTTGCCATCCCATTTTGAAATCCATCACAACAGCACGCAACATATCCTCCAACGTTTGAATCGTACGCTCTATCTGACCATCAGTTTGAGGATGATAAGCAGTACTCATAGCCAAACGCGTACCCATAGCTTCTTGGAAACTACCCCAGAATTTAGAAGCAAACATGGGATCACGATCAGATACAATCGAGACTGGTACACCATGCAGTCTCACACATTCTCAATGTATAAACGGGCCATTCTCTTATAAGGATAAGTCCGCTCATACGGAATAAAATGTGCAGATTTCGAAAGCCGATCAATAATAACCCAAATAGTATCACAGCCCTTGGGTGAACAGTTAAATGAGTCACGAAATCCATAGCAATATGTTCCCAATTCTATTTCGAGATTTCAAGACTATGGAGCAATCCTCCAGGTTTCATTCTCTCGGCTTTCACTTGTTGGCAGACCAATCATTTAGAGAGATAAACTCATCAATGTCCTTCTTCATACGTTTCCACCAGAATTGAAGTCTCAGTGTCAAATACATCTTTCGACCTCCAGGGTGAATACTGTATTTGCTACAATGTGCTTCTCGAAGAAGGGCAAATTTCAAATCAGAATCATTAAGAACTACCAGCCGACCATTGAGTCGTAAAGAACCATGAGAAGAAATCTGAAATCCAGACTGATGTCCTGCAGATAGAAGTTCTTTCGACTTTTGGATCCTTCGTTGGGCCTTTCGTATTTTAGATATCAAGTTCGGCTCAATTTTCAATGCAGAGACAGTGACAGAATTCCAATTCAAGTGAAAAGTCCAGCCAGAAGTACATATATCCTCATGTACCTTGGCAACACAAACAGAAGCTAGAACAGAATCGTAAACTTGCCGGCTCAGGACATCCGCAGTAACATTCACCGATCCAGGGTGATATTGAATCTCACAATCAAAATCCTTCAAGAGATCCATCCACCTGCGTTGCCTCATATTCAAATCAGATTGAGAAAAGAGATATTTTAGACTTTTATGGTTCGAATAAATAACAAACTTTTCTCCGTACAAGTAATGGCGCCAAATCTTCAAAGCAAATACAATGGCGGCCAATTCAAGATCATGAACAGGATAACATGTTTCATGAGATTTCAATTGACGAGACGCATAAGCAACCACTTTGCCATGTTGCATCAGAACACAGCCCAAACCTTTACCAGACGCATCTGTACATACCACAAATCCTCCGGTACCTGAAAGAATAGTAAGCACAGGTGCTGTGGTTAATCTTGCCTTCAATTCAAGAAAACTAGCTTCACATTCATCTGACCAAATGAATCGCTGATTCTTCTGTGTCAGTTGGGTGATAGGTTTAGATATCTTCGAAAATCCTTCAATAAAACGACGATAATATCCCGCTAAACCCATGAAGCTACAGATCTCAGGAACATTTGTGGGTCTCGGCCAATTCAATACAGCTTCGACCTTCGCAGGATCAACATATATGCCATGTCTCGAAATGACGTGACCTAAGAATACAACTTTGTCCATCCATAATTCGCATGTGGACAATTTAGCATATAAGTGACTAGTACGAAGAGTTTGAAGTACCAGTCTCAAATGTTCAGCATGCTCCTGTTTCGATTTCGAATAAACAAGAATATCATCAACAAACACAATAACGAACCGGTCAAGATAATCTCGGAAGACACGATTCATTAAGTCCATAAAAACAGCAGGAGCATTCGTGAGACCAAAAGGCATAGCCAAGAATTCATAATGGCCATACCTCGTACCAAAAGCAGTTTTGGGCACATCTTCGTCTCGAACTCGTACTTGATGATACCAAGAACGAAGATCAATCTTCGAGTATACAAAAGTACCCTGAAGCTGATCAAACAAATCATCAATACGAGGAAGTGGGTACTGGTTTTTGACAGTAGCCCGATTCAGTTGCCTATAATCGATACACATTCGCATAGTACCATCTTTCTTTCGAACAAATAAAACTGGAGCTCCCCAAGGCGATACACTCGGTCGAATATATCCCTTATCGAGAAGATCCTGTAATTGTTCTTTCAGTTCTTTCAACTCCAATAGTGCCATGCGATAAGGAGTTTTAGATATAGGCGCAGTCCCCGGCACAAGATCAATACTAAACTCAACTTCTCGATGATGAGGAAAATCAGGAATCTCATCGGGAAATACATCCGGGAATTCTTTGGCAACTGGAATCTCAGATAAAGAAGACTCCTTCTTTGACACATCAATAGCGTAGATAAGATAACCTTCATCTCCGCTAGTCAACAATTGGGACATTTCCAAGGAAGATACCAATGGAATTTTGGCTTGGGAACCCTTGCCATAAAAATTCCACTTGGGCCCAACAATAGGTTGAAATCGAACCACTCCATGACAACAATCAACCGTAGCTCGATTTGTCATCAAGATATCCATGTCAAAAATACAATCAAAGTCGTGCATCGGGAGGACAATCAAATTCAGAAATATCACATTATCCTCATAGATCAGTACACAATTATGCACAACTTTCTCAGACAAAATAATCTTCCATGCTGGCGTGGCTATCGACAAAGTATCATATAACGGAGTACACTCAATATCATGAGATGCAACAAATGCATGAGATATGAATGAATGAGATGCTCCTGTATCAAATAAAACACGTGCAGGATAATCTCAAAGCGTGCAAATACCTGCAATCACGCCACCAGGAGCTTCTCTCGCCTGATCCTCAGTCATGGCGTACACTCTCACTTGAGGAGGAACTTGGGCACTCTGACCACCCGGTCCTCGATATCGTGGGACACTCGACTGCTGAAAAGATGGAATAGGAACAATAGGTCTCGTCATACCAGGGCCACCTCTAAATCCTGGCTGGGGTTGAGCAGAAGTCGTACACCTGTTCAGACATACTCGAGAGAAATGGCCTTCCTGCCCACATTGATAACGAGTACCAAACATACCTCGACACTGTTCGATAGTATGTTTTCCTCCACAATGGCTACAATAGGGAGCAATCACAGGACTCCCTTTCTGTGATCCACTCTAACTCGAAGAAGACGAAGAAGCAGAGCCAGTCTTATTGAACTTTTTACCCCTCGGTCGCAAAGTAGGCTGCTGAGCTGACACCGGAGGTGGAGGAGTATACTGTGGACCTCCTCTCCTAAGTCCATCCTCGGCTGCCTTGGCTCGTTCAACTGCCTCTACGTAGCTGGTAGGCAATCCAGAAACAACATATGTATACAAAGTAGGATGTAAACCATTTACAAACCTGTTATATTTTGCCCTCGCATTCCCAGCTACGTGAGGTGCATACTTCAGTAACGTAGAAAACTTCGAAGCATACTCCGCAACAGACATCGTTCCCTGCTGCAGATTATTAAATTCATTCTCCTGAGCAGTATAATAAGAAGTTGGGAAATACTGCTCCAGAAACTGGGCCTTGAAGACATCCCAGGTGACTTCAATCCCGGCTTCTTTCAATCCAATCTCAGCGGCTTCCCACCAATATTTAGCTCGGTCTTTCAGCTGATACAAAGCAAGTTTCAGTCTCCGAGCCTTGGAATACTCAATAATGTTAAACAAGTGCTCGATATCCTTCAGCCAGGCCTCAGCTCTTTCAGCACTCTCGGTGCCAAAGAACCTCGGTGGTTTCAGATCCTGGAATCGAGCCATCAAAACATCCATGGACAACCCTTCAAATTGCCCAACAATCCTCTCAGTACTGCTACTCGCAGTTTCATTTGTTTGATCCATCTACAAATCAAAAGAGGAATATCACAATTTCATAATCTCATCATCTCATATCATCAATCTCATCAGATACTTACTCAAATAAAATCAAGTATGAGCAAGTAATATAAATAAATCAAACACATACGCACAATTCTTTTGTGCCTATTCAAGTGTACACAAGACTCAATGGAGCATTCCCAGCTATGCTCTGATACCACTCTGTGTGGGGCCCTTAGCTCCTAACCGTTATTACAACACAATCTGGTTAGGGTTAATTAATTACAAGGGAAAACGAGTTTAAAATTTTCTTTACAATGAGCCCAAATCATTTTATTTGAATGCTAAAAATAGTATTCTATCTCATATCATAAAACACGCCCACACGTAATCCAAAACCAATCACATACAAACATATCATGTCCTCGGGACATGCCCCGGTATATAGATACATATACATATACTAGGAACAAAACATAACATAAAACCTCAGCCAAAGCTGTGGCTCCCTCCAGAAGTACCCTCTCCGGTCTCCTGATATCCTGGAGTACCTGCCATTGTCCACACACAAAGACAACAACAGCCCCCCTTGGGGGTGAGCAAAGCTCCGTATGGAACAACCAATCATATATACCACAGATATTTAAACAATGATATATGGTATGCAATGCATGTACGTCGTGGAGGTATCAGGTCAAATGCCCATCCACTGATCACATGTCAGAATCAAACGAATCGCTGTCAAATCAATGCTCGAGCTGGCACACCAGCCGATATGGGAATACACGTATGATAGCGTCGGAAAAGCGCCATCAAATCCCACATCTCATATCCAATCATATGGGGCCACAAATGTCTATGTTTTACGGGTCATATAATACCAACATAGCAATTGTGTTCACAAACCCCGGAATCCAATCCAATCATATCAAGGTATCCAAGGATCATAGCTCAACGTGCATGTCATGTATCGATGTATGCATAAAATGATGTGTGTTAACAAAACATTTATTTTATACATCGATATCTCAATCTCAATGTCATGTATGCCACATCAAATCATCAAATAGGCACATAGACACGTATTCCAATCCAATCAATCCAACATATATCATATAATACAGATACATGTCGTATGTTTCCCGGTCGCAACATACCTCAATTCTTCGTTTCCAATTGATGTAGCCTGAAGATATCGGTATAATACTTTATCTACATCAATAACATACTCACTCCAATCAATAACATAACCCAAAATCATTAATATGAGTTTCAAATATCATTTGAAACTTAAAAATGCATATCAAATCCAAATCATAACATAATTCAATTCCGACTTCGAATATAAGTTTCTTGTCAGTTATTCAACCACGTATATAACCGACACATAATTCTTCAATCTCAATCAAATGATTAAAATTATCTAATTATAATAAATTGAGAATAATTCAAAATAACATCACTATAATCATCTCTTCTTCGTTAAAATCATACATTATTCAACAATATTCAATTTCTGTATAATTTAACAATTTATTGGATTTATTCCAAAAATCGATTAATTTCAAACATCACCAAAAATATAAAATTTATACCTCAAATCGAAGACCTCGTGTCAACGATCCCGAAACTGAAGTCAGTTCGTCGATTGGATAAACCAATAAATCGCACTATTGAAAAGAAAATTAAAAATCGCATCTCCTCTTTCCTCTAACCTTTCCTCAGTTTCGATTCTTTCCACTGAGTTCGGTGGAATTTATTTGAATTCCACCGACTCAATCAATTTTCTTTTTTTTTTTAATTTTTTTAATATTATATTATATTATATTATATTATTAATATAATATAATATATACTATTTAACATTTTAACTTCGGTAAAACTTCTATATCTTTGAGTTTTCTACGTTACATCCAAATTTCAAATCATTTGGACTTCATATGAAAAAGATATGTCATGGATTACTATTTTGCCCTTAAAATTAATTCATTATTTTTCAACTTATCTACGAAAATGACATCAAAATAAATTGAATATTTTTCAACTTATTTATCAAAATGCCATCCAAGCTATTTTAGTCTCGGGGTCTCACAATATGTGGGGGATCCGTTTTAAGAAAGAACGGCGAACTTACGATATTATAGGAACGTCGTGAGGGACAATGCCCAAAAAGGAACCCGTTTACGGGACAAGGCCCTAGAAAGAGCCTGACGATCATATTTCCATTGCAGTGCCTAGTGCCCATCCCCATGCGCTATGGTGAGCTAAGACTGATCAGTCGACCAGATGGTAAAATGCTAGTCACTTTTAAGGATCAAACTTCATCCAAAATGATAAAGAATGTAAAGTTTTACGATGTTATGATTTTACAATATATGATTTATTTATGCTTAAAAATTATTTTAAATAAAAGTATGTTTTAAAGAATATGCTTGTATATGTATTATTTGCTACTCATGTTTAGAACGTACTGAGTCATTAGACTCACTAGATTTGAATGTTGCAGGTGCTGATGATATTGAAGGAGACGCTGATGCTTGAGTGGATCGAGTACGGTTGTACATTCCCGATGGACATTTATTTCCCCACTAGATTGATCGGCAAAGTTTAAAAGATTTTGTTAAGGATTTTTATAAGATATTTTATGCTTTATTTTGAAGTTAATTTTGATCATGTTAAAAGGTAGAAGTCGAATTTTGGTAATAGATGATTTTATGGATTTTATACACTTGAGACTTAATTGTTAAATTGTGGCACCCTGTCTTGAAACTAGACATCAAGGAATGCCACATTCCCTAATAATACTTCATAAGAGAATTCTGTCCCTTTAGAAGTATCACACAGGCAGTAATAAGAACTATTAAAGAAATTTATTAGCGGAAGCGAAACGTACAAGTACTAGTAAATTACGATAAAGTTTTATATGTCCAAACTAACATAGACAGTAAGATTGACAATGACGTAAACATTTCAGACAAACTGACTCATAGACTAAATGACTTATTATGCCTTCCAGCAATTTATTCCAGACAACAACTGGCGGATTATCATCGACATTTCTTTCTTTATCCAAATCCTGGTTTCCTGGCTCTGGAAATTACAATAGATAAAAAAAATAGAGAGGTTAAGTCTTTAAGGACTTAGTAAGAATTAAATAAAGGTAAATATGATACTCAAATTCGAAAGAATGATACAATAGACAAAAGGATCAACATCCGGTTATATGAGTACACAAAAATAATGGTTAGTAAAGAAATACGACCCAAGTGAACTAATATACCCGGACCAAAGTCACGTTGTTCAATGGGCTCAATCTCTAGACCAAAATCAGTTGTCCAGGGCTCTGTTTTGGTCAATCACCTTATCATTCAGCCATTCATTCATTTATTCGATGATTAACCAAAACTTCATTTAGTGGAAGCATGATAAGAATCACATCTAGTATGATGATATTACAATGAGAATATTACATTGAAGCATTCAATCATTTCGGAAAGGTAGTACCGGAATGAATAAGAATTCAGTAAGATAGAAAAGGACATTCAGGATGTGGCATATTTCATATGCATCAACGCGATTCAAAGATACAAAATTTATGCACATGCGTAAGAAATCAATAATCCGTAGTGAATATCGTTAAAGAATATATTATATCATATCATAATTTCCAGGCCAAATGCCAAAGGCTATATAGGAAAAACGAGAAAAAAATTTCATCACCTTGAGACTTACTATAGATGAGAGTGAGAGTTTCAAGTTCAAGTCAATCCTAATGACAAATGTGATTATCATTAGTATAGTAAACAATTTTTGATATAGATTATCCCTAAATTTTTACCAAAATAAAGAATATAACATAATAAACTTTATTTATTGACTAAAAGTTCATAAAAAAATTATTTTATTTATTTATTATTTCATTGTCAAAATTATTTTCTAATAGTCAAAACTATCTTTAAAATTTATAATAATTAATATTTGACTCCAAAAATTACAATATTTTCTATAACAACTCTTATTATAATATTAACTGAAAAAAATTCAAAATAGGTAATATTTGAAATTATTTTATCATTAATCGATATATATAACATTTAATATATAACTCACAAAAATCATAATAAATAACTTTTGAGTTGAAAAATTATAAAACTTCATAGCTACTTCCAATGATATATTTTTCAAGTATTGAAGGCTATGAACATTTTTACAAAGGTTTATAAGATCATATAGATAGTAAATCATATCCGAAAATCATAGTATTTCTCTTTAAAAATTCACAGTAAATGTAATACTCATCCAAAATTTATGAAACTTGTACAGTAGCCTGGAATCATACCAAGAAACGTTCGGAAAATGAAATTTTCATTTTTCACCGGTGCGCGCACCACACGCGTCGATGCCAACGGCGCGTGGCCGGCGGCCTACCACCACGCGCGGCCACTCTTTTTCCAGCAAACGTAAAATAGGATTTCCTACAACTCTTATGTTATAAGTTTTCTGAAATTCCCAGCCGAAACGTGCCAGAAAAGGAAAAAATAGTAAAACACACACCTCGACTTCGGCTGCCGGAAACCACTATTTCCGAGGCCGATTCCGGGAAACCAAAGACATGAATGAGAATTATGACATACAATTAACAACTTTTATGCTTGGACTAAGGTATAATACGATCAAGAAAAGTACGAAAAATGGGAGTGAAAACAGTACCTGAAAAACAGAATGTTGGAAAAAGAAACGAGAAAAGTTTCAGAAAATCTTTACGCCTTTGCACTTATTAGAATTCTGATTTTTGAAGATCCAGCCGTTCAAATTTTAATCCGAGCTCAGTACCGGACTCCTCTTGACACAGGCTTCACAAAGACGTAAGTTTTACTACGTTTTGATATGATTTGAAAATATGATGTTAAGGAATCAGATATGATTCATATATGGTGTTCTTGACATAGTAGACATCGTATAATCGAAACCGAATTGAAGAACATATACCGTATGAAATTGTTATGATTTTCAAAATGGATTTGACATCACATTTGTATTGTTATCGATTGAGTATGTTTTATTGGTATATATACTGATCTGTATTACCGGTACTTTGGAGTTATACTGTTGTGCCGTCGGAATTTGATAAGACTGAGATGTCTTGATTTGAATGGTATATTGATACATTATATTCGATTGTCATTGCCAGATTGATATTGACAGGCTTTGAATCCGAGACTTGGACAGAGTCAGATAGGTAGAAAGAAAGGTATAAATCGATGTTAACCGAGAGATCGACTCGAGTCAGATTGGAGTTGAGTTTCCTAAAAATCACATACTTTACTTTATTGCATTGATGTTTTCAATTTCATGAGATTGATATGCTTAGTCTATTGATTTATAGCAAAGCGTGTATTGAGTCATGGGCGGAGATGCCTAGTCATTTGCGGATATGCCTAGTCCGTGGCGGATATGCCAAGACACTGGATGATTGAATTATATCGATGTTGCTTAGGAGTAGATCGACACCTATCGCTGAGATCGATATATGTACCAATGTCCAGGAACCGGGATCCCTAGACTAGAGACGAGTCGAGTCTGAGATGACGAGTCGTTATTTGATTTACAGTTTTATATCGATTCATGTGTTCAGATTTGGTACATGATATTGATGACTGTTATGATCTTATGTATATTATTTTATATGATTGCATTTATTCATTGTTTGTACTGGGATTATATTCGCACCGGAGTTATCCGGCTGTTGTCGTGTTTGTATGTATGCATGACAACAGGTGGGACAAGATCAGGGTCAAGAAGAGGATGAGAGAGGACAAGTTAGCGTGGAGATCCGGATCAGAAGTAGATAGGCTTCAGCACTTGATATATAGTAGTTGAACCCTAGTTGTTTTTAATGTATTGAGTTCAAGACATGTACTTTACTTTTGATATGTGTATCAGAGTGATTCCATTACGTTCCGCATTTGTATTTTAAAAAAAATAAAAATTTAGACACTATTTATTATAATTGATCAAATTATTCCCAAAGATTATTAAGAAATGAATTAGCGTCCGGGTCCCCACAGAAGGTGATATCAGAGCCGTAGGTTCTAGAACTGTAGGTTCCTTAGACTGAGATAGAAGCTCTTGAGCGCGGTAGATTTAATTTTCTTCCTTGCTTTTGAATTCTAGCATGTGTTACTTCTTTACATAATACATGTTTACTTGATTATCTGATTGATTTGGTAACGTGTATTATTGAGAATGGATTAGAACCGATTCTTGATCAGTAGTAAGATGATCGGAGGGGGACTGAACTGAAACAGATTTGTTGTATTGGGTTACTAATCCTTTAGATAATCAGATATGCCTCCTCGAAGAGTCCCAGAACAGGGCAGTACTTTGGCTAATCCGATGGATGTGACAGCAACTCCTATGGAAACGCTACTGAAGATATTTCAATCGTTCAAACCGCCAACCCTGAAAGGAACATTGACTTCTATTGACTGTGAGTGTTGGTTAGATGATATTGAAATTTTGTTTGATTCCTTGGATTATACAGATGAGCGCCGAGTCAGACTGATAGGACACAAGGTGCATGATGTTGCAAAGAACTGGCGGATTACGAAAAAGAGAGCGTTGGAACATCGAGGTACGAATATCACTTGGAATGTTTTTAAGACCGAGTTTTTATCATAGATTCTTTCCAGTGTCGTACAGTGTCGTACAGAAAGGACAAGGGTGCAGAGTTTGCAAACCTGAGACAAGGTCAGTTGAACATTGAAGAATATGTGGCCAAGTTCTCTACTTTGCTGCGATTTGCTCCGCATGTTGCTGAAAATGATGAGGCTGTTGCTGATCAGTTCATCAATGGATTGAATCTTGAGATTTTTACATTAGTGAACACAGGGTGACCAAATAACTTTCCTGATGCTCTGAACAGAGCAAAGGGAGCCGAAGCAGGTCTGATTAGATAGAAAGGAGCTTCATATGTTCCTCCAACACTGAGACCACAGCAACCACCTCCCAAATTTGAGAGTGGCAGCAGCAGTGGTGGAAAGAAAGATTATTTGAAAGCCAGAGGAAAACAGTTTAAGAAGTCTAGCAGCAGTTCTTCTAGCTCCAGTGGTTCCCGACAGAGCAGAGTTATACCGGGCCTTATTGTAGAACTTGCGGAGGGATACATCCGACCAAGCAATGCCAGGGAGTGATTGGTAGTTGCCGTATCTGTAGACAGCAGGGACATTTTGCGAGAGTATGTCCACAGAGAAGTTCTCAGGGAGCAAAATCAACTGGATTAGTGGCTCAGACTGATAGACAATCATCAGCTATTCATTTTTTCTAGCCACCACCGACTACTTCTCCGTCACAGCAGAGGCCGGGAGGAAGCCAGACAGTTAGACAGCCTCCTATACAGCAGGCCAGAGTATTTGCTTTGACTGAAGAGCAGGCCCAGAAAGCACCAGATGATGTTGTTGCAGGTAAATGTTCTTTATGTGGTTATCCTGCTTACGTATTGATAGATACGGGTGCGTCTCATACATTTATTTCTGAGCGATTTGCTTTGATGCATGATTTGCATGTCGAGTCTTTATCTGCTGTAGTATCTGTCTCTTATCCGTTGGGGACAGGTTTGATATCCATGAATTCGGTTAAACATTGTATGCTACAGTATGACGGACATGAGATTTAGTTAGATTGTATTGTACTTGGGTTGTTTGATTTTGACTGTATTATTGGTATTTTTATGCTGACCAAGTACAGAGCTACCGTTGATTGTTACCATAAGATTGTGAGATTCAGACCTGAGATGGCTGATGAATGGAAATTTTCCGGTAAGGGTTCTAGATCTAGAATTCCTTTGATAGCTGCGCTATCTATGACTCAATTATTGCAGAAAGGAGCAGAGGGGTTCCTTGTATATTCAGTTGACTTACTGAAATCGAGTCCATCATTGGCTGATTTGCCAGTGGGGTGCGAGTTTGCTGACGTATTCCTAGATGAGATTTCGGGATTGCCTCTGATTCGAGAGATAGACTTCAGCTTTGAATTAGTACCAGGTACAGTTCCGATTTCTAGAGCTCCATACATAGTGGCACCGATTGAATTGAAAGAATTGAAAGAACAGTTGGAGGATTTACTGACCAAGGGATACATCAGACCGAGTGTTTCTCCTTGGGGTGGTCCAGTGTTGTATGTGAGGAAGAAGGACGGTTCAATGAGACTTTGCATTGACTACCGGCAACTGAACAAGGCTACGGTAAAGAACAAATACCATTTGCCTCGTATAGATGACTTATTTGATCAGTTGCAGGGTTCTTCTATATATTCCAAGATCGATCTGAAATCTGGATATCATCAGCTGAGAGTCAGAGATTCTGATATCTCGAAGACAGCATTCAAAACCAGGTATGGACATTATGAGTTTATTGTCATGTCGTTTGGTTTAACAAATGCTCCAGCTGAATTTATGGGTCTGATGAACCGTGTGTTTCAGAAATATATCGATGATTTTGTGATTATATTGATCGATGATATCTTGATTTATTCGAGGAATATGATTGATCGTGCCGAAAATTTGAGAATTGTTTTGAGAACTCTGAGGGCTAAGAAATTATATGCCAAACTGTCCAAATCTGAATTCTGGCTGAGACAAGTGGTATTTCTGGGTCATATTATATCCGGAGACGGTATTTCTGTAGATCCTAGCAAAGTCGAGGCCGTGATCAGTTGGCCGAGACCGATATCTGTACCAGAGATACGCAGTTTTATGGGTCTAGCAGGATATTACCGACGATTTATTTGGTTTATCCAGTATTGCTAAACCTATTACGCAGCTGACTCAGAAGAATGCTCCATTTGTTTGGTCAGAAGAGTGTGAATCCAGCTTCTTAGAGTTGAAGAAGAGATTAAACAGTTCTCCGGTGTTTACTATTCCGTCAGGTACTGGTGATTTTGTTGTATATTGCGATGCTTCTCACAGAGGATGGTGTTGTGTTTTGATGCAGCGAGGTCATGTCATTGCTTATGCCTCGAGACAGTTGAAGCCACATGAGACTCGCTACCCAATTCATGATCTTGAATTGGCGGACATTGTTTTTGCATTGAAGATTTGATGACACTATCTGTATGGTGAGAAGTTTGAGATTAATTCTGATCACAAGAGTCTGAAGTATCTGTTTTCACAGTCAGAACTGAATATATGACAACGAAGATGGCATGATTTGCTTAAAGACTTTGATTGTGAAATCAAATACTATCCTGGAAAGTCGGATGCAGCAGCTGATGCAATGAGTCGAAAGGTATGTTATTTGTCCTTATAGACTATTGGTGTTTCAAATTTGATAAAAGATTGCTGTTTTTCTGGATTGGTATTTAAGACAGATTGTAAACCGTTGAAATTATATGTTGTTCAAGTTGAACCAGAGCTGATTTTGAGAATTAAAGAAGCTCAGAAAGCTAATCAGAATGTTTAGAATTCGATATCGATGGTCAGAGGAGGGCATCGATCAGAATATCAGGTTCGTGACGGTGTTTTATATGTGAATAATGGTCTTGTTGTGCCAGATGTTTCATATTTGAGAAGACAGATATTGTCAGAAGCGCATAGCAGTCGATTCAATATTCATCCTGGTGGCAGAAAAATGTACAATGATTTAAGAAGACAGTTTTGGTGGAAACAGATGAAAGCTAATATTGCTAAATTTGTATCCAAATGTCTGAATTGCCAACAGGTGAAAGCCGAAAGAAAGAAACCAGGAGGAATGTTACAGAGTTTGTCCATTCCTGAATCGAAATGGGATCACATTTTCATGGATTTCGTAACAAAGCTACCACGTTCCTCTCGAGGTTGTGATGCGATTTGGGTCGTGATTGACAGATTGACCAAATTAGCATACTTTATTCCGTACAATATGACGTACAGACATGATCAAATGACAGAGATTTATGTCAGAGAAGTGGTCAGATTGCACGGAGTGCCGAAGTCGATTGTATCAGACCATGATCCTCGGTTTACTTTACACTTTTGGCACAGTTTGCAGCAAGCTCTACGTACGAAGTTACATTTGAGTACCACATATCATCCACAAACTGACAGACAGTCAGAGCTGACTATCCAGACATTGGATGATATGCTTAGAGCTGTAGTGCTAGATTTTGGCACTAGTTGGCAAGATTCTTTGCCACTTTGTGAGTTTTCGTACAACAACAGCT
This sequence comes from Primulina eburnea, assembly GCF_022965805.1. Lineage (NCBI taxonomy): Eukaryota > Viridiplantae > Streptophyta > Magnoliopsida > Lamiales > Gesneriaceae > Primulina > Primulina eburnea. The sequence continues at coordinate 12,182,437 of NC_133117.1, forward strand.
ATCAGACGAGTATTGAGATGTCATCGTTTGAATCGTTGTACGGCAAGAAATGAAGATCCCCTCTGTATTGAGATGATATCTCTGAGGTACCTGAGATTGTACCTGATATGATTAGAGATATGACTGAGAAAGTGAAGCTGATTCAAAAAAGAATGAAGGCAACTCAAGACAGACAGGCCAAATTTGTCAATGTTCGACGTAGACCATTGGTATTTGAAGCAAAAGACCGAGTATTCTTGAAGATTTCACCTTTCAGAGGAGTTGTCAGATTTGGCAAGAAAGGGAAGCTGTCTCCACGTTATATTGGGCCTTATGAGATTCTCGAGAAGATAGGAGATTGTACCTATCGACTCGCATTACCGCCTTCTCTGTAGAACCCGTAAATCAGACTACGTATAAGCCATACATAATTTCTAGTATTTAAATTAAAATGATTTTTATGCATGATAATTTAAATTATTTTCTATAAAATTAATTTTTATGCAGTAGTTTAACTATTATCTTTTCAGTGAAATAAGTGAGGCCGGACTGGAGTTGGAGTATTGAGATAAAATTTAATATTAAGAAACATTCCTAGAATTTATTTTAGATAAATAATAAGTTAATTTAATGTAAAGGATGTTTAAGGAATTATTTAAGTAATTTGAGAATTAGCCATGCATGAAAGATAATTATCATCCTAAATTAATTTATTAATTCACTAAAATTTTAAATGGGTAGATAAACACTAAAGATTAAAAATTCAATAATTAAGAAATACTTTTCCCTCTCATTATCTTGATTTTCGGCCATTTCACTTTTAAGGATTTAATTAATTGTCAACTCTCCATTTTTTTATATCTTTCTTAAATCCTTTCATGGCATAATTAATTCCCTCACTTTAAATCCTCAATAAATATTAATTAAGCAATTTTCCTACCTCATTTAACTAGACAATTTCGGCCCCCTCCCTTCTATACTTAAAAATATTTGACAAATCATTCCTTTGATTCTTTTCCTTACCCTTTTCTTGATAGATAATTCCCTAAATTTTATTCACCACTAATTAATATCTAAGCAATATTTCTACCATGTTTATCTAGCAATATTTCATCCCCATTTATCTTACAAATTTCGGCCATCACCATTTAAAGGATTTGATATTTAACAACTCACCATTTTATTTCTTTCCTTAATCTTTTCTTGGAGATAATCCCTCACCATTTTAATCACCACTAATTAACAATTAAGCAATATCCTCCCTCACTTTACTAAGCTAGAAATCGGCCCTCATCATAGAAAATATCCCTCAAAATCTCTTGATAATCAAATCATTCCTTATCTCATGAACTAGAAGGATAGAAAGATCAATTTCCTCCCATTTACCTTGCAACCTCCCATTTATCTTCCTAGACTTCCTCCCCACCATTTCCACCGAAATTCAGTAGGTTTCAGAGGAAAAAAAATCGTGATCTTCAAGAGGGAAAATCAAGAGAGAAAATAAGAAAGAAAACAAGAAAGTGAAGCAACTCCGTCTCTGCCGCGCCGCGTCGTCGTTTCATTTGTTTTCTGTGAAAACAAACCAAGGAATTTTATATTTCCCTTCACTCTTCAATCAAGCCATATTAATATTTTAAAACATCGTACTCATGATTTTATTAAGCAAAAACTGAAATACATGACAGAATTTTCGAATAAAAAATGCACAGATTTTCGGCCCTCTTCTTTGCTACTTCACGGTTTGCTTGTTTTTATGAGTACAGGTGGTTGGCTCGACCCTAGGCTCCCAAGGCTGCACCTAGACACGTACTATGGTGTATTAAGATCATCTTGGTCCATTTGTTCAAGCCCCATGCACGCAAGGAAGGGAATTGACAGCAACTTCCCATAATACCATTTTGAATCTCGAAATTTTCGGTTTTGCTGTCTAGGGGGATGATTCTGAACTTTGCTGCCCTAGGGGCTGTAGCCATGGTTAGAACATCTCCTTGCTATGTATAAGACGAGACCAAGTCGGCCTTTCAAGGCTTGGTCCATGGATGCATCGGTTTTCAAACAAAACAAGACAAGCCCTTCGATCCTTTTTCATTTCCTGCATGTGTACTTTCCGCTTTGGTGGTTTGGTATGGATCTTGGTTGGATTTTTGGCCCTTAGCCATGATTCATACCATACCTCATGATGTCTAGATCATGCCATGGTCAATCAAATGGACACTGGAATGGGCCATGACAGCAAGCGAAGTACTTCTCCCCACACGCACAGCGTGGCTCTCGAGTAGGGTGTGTGAGTTGTTGCTGGTGTCGCTTGGATTGTGGCTGGCCTAGGACCCTTAGCCATGGTTCATGCCAACCTTAGGATGTTGGTAAGAGGCTCTGGTTGGTGGTTCAAGCCCCAATGGCCAATAGCCTCATAAACAACGCATGGAAGCGCAAGCGCTGCTACTGTATTTTTGTGACAGCAAGTTGTGCTTCGGTTCAGAGGCTCGTTTGAGTTCTTGGTTGGATTTTAGCCTATGGCCTTGGAATGGACAGTGCCTCATCGAGTTAGGAAGGTCATGTTTTTGGCCGTTTGTGATTCGGTTAAGTTTAGAGGTCGTATGAGAATTTACGATGCAATGTGCCAAAATGACTCTCGAAAGAGCGTTTTATGTTTTTGGCCTCCATTCCACAAATTTCGAAGTACTGAAATTTTAGGAGCATTATTTCATCATTTTAGGTGGATTTTAATCATGACTAAATGATGGTTCGGTGTCGGTTCGGGTTGGCACAGAGTCATGATTAAACACTAAGTCATTGAGCGTAATTGTCTCGTTTCGGATTAAATTACGAAGTTTTGGTCAAGTTAAGTTATTTGCATGTTTTTCACGTTAGATTTAGGTCGCAGCGAGCCTGGGAAAGATCCAACCCTTTAGGTAAAATGATACAGGACATTTAATTATATTACGTGCATAAAAATATAAAATGTTCATTTTTCAGATATATGCGATATTGCTTGTGGCCACCTCACGTTAATGGGATTGCAGCTTATCATGGGATTATTACTTCATCCGGTAGTCACTGACCGGTTCAGTTCATGTACATGTATTGGTAGATCTCTACCGCCCAGTATACTCTGGTTTAGTCTTATCAGACGATTCATTTCACGTTATGGGCCACTTGCGTAGAACTTATTCTCAACAAAAAATTATTATATGCTATTTCATGACAGGGTTCTATCGAGCAACATTTCACTTATGATTTTCAGTTCAATTATGCACGTATTTATAATTATACATGACAAAATATTTTCACGTTACGCCAGACTCATGATATTTTTACTTTGCATGCGATTTTATTATAATTACTTGTTATTTACGATATATTCATGTTGAGTCTTTAGACTCACTAGACTTGATTGTTGTAGGTACTGATGAGGTTGGGACTGAGGGCGGGGACCAGTAAGCCGTCTTGGGTCGGCACTAGTAAGAACCTGAGGACCTCAAGCTTCAGTTCATTTACCATTTTTATGATCAAACATTTTTATCGCGATTGCTTATTTTAAATTTGTTGTTTCAAAACAGACATTTACTTCCGCTGCTATGTTGAACATTAAACCTTCTATCAGTTTAATTTATGAATGAGGCATATTACTTATTTTAAAAGAAAATTTTAAATTTTTCCGCAATTTTTCAAGTACGAATTTCGGGCCTCTACGTTCTCTCTCTGGAATACATGATGTTTTTCATTTATCTTTACTGCGGAAATATCTTCCTGATGCTTCACATATTATTCAGCCAGACGAAGCCGAACTGGACGAGACACTGAGTTATTTCGAGAAAACGATCCAGATTCTCGATCGTAAGGAAAAACAGCTCAGAACGAAGACTATTCCGCTTGTGAAAGTTCAGTGGAGCCGTCATGGCATCGAAGAAGCTACTTAGGAGACTGAATCAGATATGAGACAGAGATTGCCAGAATTATTTGATTGATGTGAGTTTTCTGATTAGCTTCTGCTATACATTTCTTTCTGATATGATTTGATTGCTTGTGATTTTGGGGACGAAATAAGATCTTAGAGGGGGGAAATGTAATGCCCGGGATTTAATCACTGTCATCAGAAATTGATTATTTAACATAATTGAAGTTGTAGGAGCTCGAGTGGAGAAGTCGGGTGCCGATACAATACAAGACCAATATTGTTTACAGAACGTTTGGCACCCGAGCGGTAGAAAAAGACCGCCCGAGCGCCAGTGCTCCACCAGCTTTGTATGTGGACAGAAAATATGGCACCCGAGCGGTAGAAAATGACCTGACCGAGCGCCAGTGTATAAAAAGTTGAGGCTCGGACAGAACGTTCCGCGCCCGAGCGGTAGTTTTTGACCGCCCGAGCGCCGCTTAATATGTATGGAAAATGAGCCACGTTTCTTTACCATGCATAAGGATATATATAACAAGTTTCATTCGTTCAGAATGTTGGAAAAAGAAACGAGAAAAGTTTCAGAAAATCTTTACGCCTTTGCACTTATTAGAATTCTGATTTTGCAAGATCCAGCCGTTCAAATTGTAATTTGAGCTCAGTACCTGTAATGCCCGAGATTCTAATTAGATTAATATGAGATTATTGATTATGACTTAATGTGATTATAGTCGGGCCAGTCCGAGATTATATTGGACAAAGAAATAGGAAAAGCCAAGATGTGGGCCGAAAGTGTCGCGCCCGGGCGGAAGTCTTTGTCCGCCCGAGCGCCAATGAGTGAACAAGAAAGTCGAACAATTCGCGCCCGGGCAGAAGTTTTTGTCCGCCCGAGCGAGACTGAATTACGCAGGAGGGCCGAGAGTTGCGCGCCCAGGCGGAGCTTTATGTCCGCCCGAGCGCGAGACGTGCTTTGCAAAGAAATAGGCCACGTTTTGAAATCATGCAACGTATATATATATACAGAAATTCTTCAGAATCTTCAGAATATAACCGAGAAAAGGGTTTGGGAAAAAGAGTGAAAATCCTTACGCCTTTTGTGAGAAATTCGTCCGTTAGATTTTAATTCCGACTTCGGTACTGTGTTCCTATCAACGCAGGCTACAACTGGACGTAAGTTTTATTACGTTTTGACATGTTTGGAAATTATGATGTTGTTAGAATTGAATACACGTCATATATGTTGTTCTTGACATGTTAGACAGCGTAGAATCGAAGTCAGATTAAGAAACGGACTGAATATGAAATTATTATGAATTTCAGAATGAAATTAACTGAGAATTGATATCAGATTGGTACAGGGGTTGATTGTAAATGATTGGAATTGATATAGACTGATATAGTATTATCAGTATCGCAAGATTGTACAGTTATACTGTCAGAAATTGATAAAACAGAGATGTTGTGATTTGATTAGATTATTGATACAGAATATATTGATATTGTCATTGCCAGATTGAACAGTGACAGACTTTGAATCGAGACTTCGATTGTATCAGATCGACAGCAAGAAAGGTATAAATAAATGTTGATTCGGGATTGCCCAACTCGAGTTAGGTTTGACTTGAGTTTCCCTAAATCACATACTTTATTTTATTGCATTGATATTTGCAGATTATCAGATTGATATGTTAATGTATTGACTTAGAACAGAGTCAGAGTACGAGTCTAGGGCAGACAGCCTAGCTAGGGCAGAACCGCCAAGTCTTTCTCAGAACCGATAAGACTCTAGACTTACAGTGTATCGAAGAGCTTTAGATGTAGATCGACGTCTATCTCAGACACTCGATACAGCATACCAAAGTCTAAATTAGATTGGGATCCCTAGATTTGAGATAAGATAAGATTAGATCACGAGTCATTGATTCATGTAGTCAGATTAGATACATGTTTTGATGTTTGTTTATGCTTTTATATGTTTATATAAATGAATTTAATACATTGTTTATACTGGGATATTTATATCTCACCGGAGTTATCCGGCTGTTGTCTTGTTTTTATGTGTGCATGACAACAGGTGGGACAGGTACAGGGTCACAGAGATGAGGACAGATCGAGATTAGAGTGGTGATTCCGGACTTGGACTAGAGATAGGGTTTAAACACTTGATAGTAGTTGTTGAACCTGAGTATGTATGTTTGTATATTTTATCAGATTTATACTTTTATACTGATATGTATAGGAGTTTGATTTCATTACCTTCCGCATTTTAAAAAAAAAAAATTAGATCCTGTTTATTATAATTGATTAATTAGTCCCAATGACGATTTAAAAGATGATTAGCGTCCGGGTCCCCACAACAGGTGGTATCAGAGCGATAGATCCTTTAGATTGAGATAGAAGAGACTAGTGAGCGGGGTAGACTGAGGTTTTCTTTCCTGCTTTTGAATGCTAGCATGTCATACTGCTTTATTACATGTTACTTGTTTAACTGATTTGATATAGTAATATGTTTCATTGAGATTGGATCAGTACTGATTCTAGATCAGCAGTAAGATGATCAGAGGAGGATTGAAACAGAATTGTTGTATCTGTGAATAATCTATTTGATTATTAGATATGCCTCCGAGACAAGTACCAGAACAGGGAAGTACATCCAATCCTCCAATGGATGTCACTCCAACTCCAATGGAAACGTTACTGAAACGATTTCAGTCATTTCATCCGCCAACCTTGAAAGGCACAGAGAACGCTGTGGAATGCGAGAGTTGGCTCGATGATATAGAGATGTTGTTCGAATCCTTGGAGTATACAGATGAGAAGAGGGTGAAATTGATTGGACACCAGTTACACGACGTGGCCAAGGACTGGTGGATTACGAGGAAGAGAGCCATGGAGCATAGAGGTACGAATATCACCTGGAATATATTTAGAACTGAATTTTATCAACGATTCTTTCCAGTGTCGTACCGGAAGGATAAGGGGGCGGAATTTGCCAATCTAAAGCAAGGACAGATGAACATAGAGGAGTACGTGTCCAAGTTCTCCTCCTTGTTGAAATTTGCTCCACATGTGGCTGACAGCGAAGAAGCTACTGCTGACCAGTTCATCAATGGCCTGAACCCCGATATTTTTACATTGGTGAACACAGGGCGACCGGATAATTTTACTGATGCCCTGAACAGAGCCAAGGGAGCAGAAGCCGGTCTGATGAGACAGAAAGGGGCTTCATTTGTGCCTCCAGCACCAAGACCACATCAACCACCTCCCAGATTCGAGAGTGGCAGCAGTAGTGGAGGAAAGAAAGAATTTTTGAAAGCCAGGGGAAAGCAATTCAAGAAACCTGGCAGCAGTTCTTCCAGCTCCGGTGGTTCCAGACAGAGCCAGAGTTACACTGGAGTTTATTGCAAGACTTGCGGAGGAAGACATGCAACCGAGCAATTCCAGGGAGTCACTGGTAGTTGCAATTTCTGTAAACAGCCGGGACACTTTGCTAAAGTGTGTCCACAAAGAGGTTTGCAGAGAACTCAGGGGGCGGAGTCATCGGGATCAGCAGCACAGATTGAGAGACGATCAGCTGCTGTTCACACATTCCAGCCAGCGCCAGATCAGTCACAGCAGAGGCCAGGAGGAAGCCAGACAGTTGGTCAGCCTCCTAGACAGCAGGCCAGAGTCTTCGCTTTGACAGAGGAGCAGGCCCAGGAAGCACCAGATGACGTTGTAGCAGGTAACTGTTCTTTATGTGGTTACTTTGCTTACGTACTGTTTGATACCGGTGCTTCACACACATTTATTTCTGAACGATTTGCGTTGAGTCATGCATTGCCTGTAGAGTCTTTAGCTACTGTAGTGTCTGTATCTTCGCCGTTGGGGATAGGTTTGATATCTGTAAATTTTGTTAAGCGTTGTGTACTACAGTATGACGGGCATGAGATTGAGTTAGATTGCATCGTACTTGGGTTGTCAGATTTTGATTGTATTATCGGTATTGATATGCTAACCAAGTACAGAGCGACAATTGATTGTTTCCACAAGATAGTGAGATTCAGACCAGATATGGCTGAAGAGTGGAAATTTTACGGGAAGGGTTCTAGATCGAGAATTCCTTTAGTATCCGTATTATCTATGACTCGATTGTTACAGAAAGGAGCAGAAGGATTCCTTGTATATTCAGTAGATTTACTGAAGTCGAGTCCAGCATTGGCAGATCTGCCAGTGGTACGTGAATTTGCTGACGTCTTCCCAGATGAGATCCCGGGATTACCTCCAGTTAGAGAGATAGACTTCAGCATTGAATTGATGCCAGGTACAGTACCGATTTCTAGAGCTCCGTACAGAATGGCACCAGTTGAATTGAAAGAATTGAAGGATCAACTGGAAGATTTACTGGCCAAGGGGTACATCAGACAGAGTGTTTCTCCTTGGGGTGCTCCAGTATTATTTGTGAGGAAGAAAGATGGTTCGATGAGACTCTGCATCGACTACCGGCAACTGAACAAGGCAACGATAAAGAATAAATATCCTTTGCCTCGTATTGACGATTTATTCGATCAGTTGCATGGTTCTTCAGTATATTCCAAGATCGATTTAAGATCGGGATATCACCAGCTGAGAGTCAGAGATTCTGATATCTCAAAGACAGCATTCAGAACCAGGTATGGACACTATGAATTTATTGTCATGCCGTTTGGTCTGACGAATGCTCCAGCTGTATTCATGGGATTGATGAACCGTATCTTCCAGAAATATCTCGATGATTTTGTGATTATTTTCATCGATGATATTTTGATTTATTCAAAGAATATGAGTGAGCATGCTGAGCATCTAAGAACTGTGTTGCGAATTTTAAGAGCTGAGAAATTATATGCTAAACTGTCGAAATGTGAGTTTTGGCTAAGACAGGTAGTATTTCTGGGTCATATTATATCTGGAGATGGTATATCAGTTGATCCCAGTAAAGTGGAAGCCGTGATTTCTTGTCCAAGACCGACGTCAGTTCCTGAAATTCGCAGTTTCATGGGTTTAGCAGGATATTACCGTCGTTTCATTAAAGATTTCTCGAGTATAGCTAAACCAATTACTCAGCTAACTCAGAAGAATGCTCCATTTGTTTGGTCTGAAGAATGTGAGACCAGTTTTCTGGAGTTGAAGAAGAGGTTGACCAGTGCACCGGTGTTGACTATTCCATCCGGTACTGGTGATTTTGTGGTTTATTGCGACGCTTCTCACAGAGGGTTGGGATGTGTACTGATGCAACGAGGGCATGTTATTGCTTATGCCTCAAGACAGCTTAAACCACATGAGACCCGTTATCCAATTCATGATCTTGAATTGACAGCCATTGTCTTTGCATTAAAGATATGGCGACATTATCTTTACGGGGAGAAGTTGGAGATATATTCTGATCATAAGAGTCTGAAATATCTGTTTTCACAATCTGAACTAAATATGAGACAGCGAAGATGGCTAGATTTTCTTAAAGATTTTGATTGTGAAATCAAATACTATCCAGGAAAGTCTAATGCAGCAGCTGATGCACTGTGTAGAAAGGTATGTTATTTATCCTTATCGACGATAGGTGTTTCAAATTTGATAGAAGACTGCTGTTTGTCTGGATTAGAATTTGAAACAGATTATAGACCGTTGAGACTTTATACGGTGCAAGTAGAACCAGAGCTGATTATGAGAATTAAGGCAGCTCAGCGAAGTGATCAGAATATACAGAGATCAGTATCGATGGTTAGAACAGGACATCGATCAGAGTATCAGGTACGTGATAACGTTTTGTACGTGAATAATCGTCTGGTTGTGCCGAATGTTTCAGATTTGAGACGACAGATATTGTCAGAAGCGCACAACAGTCGATTTAGTATTCATCCTGGTGGCAGAAAGATGTACAACGATTTGAAAAGACAGTTCTGGTGGAAACAAATGAAGACTGACATTGCCGAATTTGTTTCCAAATGTCTGAATTGCCAACAGGTTAAAGCAGAAAGAAAGAAACCAGGAGGATTATTACAGAGCTTGTCCATTCCTGAGTGGAAATGGAATCACATTTCCATTGACTTTGTGACGCAATTGCCGCGTTCCTCCAAAGGTTGTGATGCGATTTGGGTCGTGATTGACAGATTGACCAAATCCGCATGTTTTATACCGTACAAGATGACGTACAGATTTGACTAGATGGCAGAGATATATGTCAGAGAAGTGGTCAGATTGCATGGAGTGCCCAAGTCGATTGTATCAGATCGTGATCCTAGATTTACTTCGCACTTCTGGTAGAGTATGAAGCAGGCTCTCGGTACGAAATTACATCTGAGTACCGCATATCATCCACAGACCGACGAACAGTCAGAGCGGACTATCCAGACACTGGAGGATATGCTGAGAGCAGTAGTGCTAGATTTTAGCACTAATTGGCAAGATGCATTGCCTTTTTGTGAGTTTTCGTACAACAACAGCTATCAGACGAGTATTGAGATGGCACCATTTAAAGCGTTGTACGGAAAGAAATGTCGATCCCCTCTTTATTGGGATGATATCTCTGAAGTTCCTGAGATCGGACCAGATATGATCAAAGATATGACAGAAAAAGTGAAGCTAATTCGAAAGAAAATGAAGGCAGCACAAGACAGACAGGCCAAATATGCCAATGTTTGACGTAGACCGTTGGTATTTGACCTGGGAGACCGAGTATTTTTGAAGATTTCACCTTTCAGAGGAGTTGTCAGATTTGGCAAGAAAGGGAAACTGTCTCCAAGATATATTGGGCCTTATGAAATTCTCGAAAAGATAGGAGATCGTGCCTATCGACTCGCTTTACCGCCTTCATTATCCGGGATACATGGTGTTTTTCATGTATCGTTATTAAGGAAGTACCTTCCTGATGCTTCACATGCTATTCAACCAGACGAGGCCGAGCTGGATGAAACGTTGAGCTATATTGAAAAACCGATTCAGATCATTGATCGTAAAGAAAAACAGCTCAGAACGAAGACCATTCCACTTGTAAAAGTTCAATGGACTCGTCATGGTGTAGAAGAAGCAACCTGGGAAACTGAATCAGATATGAGACAAGAATTCCCAGAGTTATTTCGATGATGTAAATTTCTTATACAGTTTTGTATATATACTCCTTATTTTGATGATGTAAATTTCTGATACGAATGAAATGCTTGTGATTTCGAGGACGAAATCGTATCTTAGGGGGGGAGAAATTTAATGCCCGAGATTCTAATTAGATTAATATGAGATTATTGATTATGACTTAATGTGATTATAGCAGGGCCAGTCCGAGATTTTATTGGACAAAGAAATAGGAAAAGCCAAGATGTGGGCCGAAAGTGTCGCGCCCGGGCGGAAGTCTTTGTCCGTCCGAGCGCCAATGAGTGAACAAGAAAGTCGAACACTTCGCGCCCGGGCGGAAGTTTTTGTCCGCCCGAGCGAGACTGAATTACGCAGGAGGGCCGAGAGTTGCGCGCCCGGGCGGAACTTTATGTCCGCCCGAGCGCGAGACGTGCTTTGCAAAGAAAGAGGCCACGTTTTGAAATCATGCAACGTATATATATATACATATATACAAACGAAATTCTTCAGAATCTTCAGAATATAACCGAGAAAAGGGTTTGGGAAAAAGAGTGAAAATCTTTACGCCTTTTGTGAGAAATTCGTCCGTTAGATTTTAATTCCGACTTCGGTACTGTGTTCCTATCAACGCAGGCTACAACTGGACGTAAGTTTTATTACGTTTTGACATGTTTGGAAATTATGATGTTGTTAGAATTGAATACACGTCATATATGTTGTTCTTGACATGTTAGACAGCGTAGAATCGAAGTCAGATTAAGAAACGGACTGAATATGAAATTGTTATGAATTTCAGAATGAAATTAACTGAGAATTGATATCAGATTGGTACAGGGGTTGATTGTAAATGATTGGAATTGATATAGACTGATATAGTATTATCAGTATCGCAAGATTGTACAGTTATACTGTCAGAAATTGATAAAACAGAGATGTTGTGATTTGATTAGATTATTGATACAGAATATATTGATATTGTCATTGCCAGATTGAACAGTGACAGAATTTGAATCGAGACTTCGATTGTATCAGATCGACAACAAGAAAGGTATAAATAAATGTTGATTTGGGATTGCCCAACTCGAGTTAGGTTTGACTTGAGTTTCCCTAAATCACATACTTTATTTTATTGCATTGATATTTGCAGATTATCAGATTGATATGTTAATGTATTGACTTAGAACAGAGTCAGAGTACGAGTCTAGAGCAGACAGCCTAGCTAGGGCAGAACCGCCGAGTCTTTCTCAGAACCGATAAGACTCTAGACTTACGGTGTATCGAAGAGCTTTAGATGTAGATCGACGTCTATCTCAGACACTCGATACAGCATACCAAAGTTTAAATTAGATTGGGATCCCTAGATTTGAGATAAGATAAGATTAGATCACGAGTCATTGATTCATGTAGTCAGATTAGATACATGTTTTGATGTTTGTTTATGCTTTTATATGTTTATATAAATGGATTTAATACATTGTTTATACTGGGATATTTATATCTCACCGGAGTTATCCGGCTGTTGTCTTGTTTGTATGTGTGCATGACAACAGGTGGGACAGGTACAGGGTCACAGAGATGAGGACAGATCGAGATTAGAGTGGTGATTCCGGACTTGGACTAGAGATAGGGTTTAAACACTTGATAGTAGTTGTTGAACCTGAGTATGTATGTTTGTATATTTTATCAGATTTATACTTTTATACTGATATGTATAGGAGTTTGATTCCATTACCTTCCGCATTTAAAAAAAAAAAAATTTAGACCCTGTTTATTATAATTGATTAATTAGTCCCAATGACGATTTAAAAGATGATTAGCGTCCGGGTCCCCACAGTACCGGACTCCTCTTGACACATGCTTCACAAAGACTTAAGTTTTACTACGTTTTGATATGATGTTGAAGGAATCAGATATGATTCATGTATGGTGATCTTGTCATAGTAGACATCGTATAATCGAAACCGGATTGAAGAACAAATATCGTATGAAATTGTTATGATTTTCAGAATGGATTTGATTGAGATTTGATATCAGATTTTTATTGTTATCGATTGAGTATAAGTTATTGGTATATATTGATCTGTATTACCGGTACTTTGGAATTATATTGTTGTTCTGTCAGAATTTGATAAGACTGAAATGTCTTGAATTGAATGGTATATTGATACAGTATATTCGATTGTCATTGCCAGATTGATATTGACAGGCTTTGAATCCGAGACCTCGACAGAGTTAGATTGGCAGAAAGAAAGGTATAAATCGATGTTAACCGGGAGATCGACTCGAGTCAGATTGGAGTTGAGTTTCCCAAAAATCACATACTTTACTTTATTGCATTGATGTTTGCAATTTCATGAGATTGATATGCTTAGTCTATTGATTTATAGCAAAGCGTGTATTGAGTCATGGGCGGAGATGCCTAGTCATTGGCGGATATGCATAGTCCGTGGCGGATATGCCAAGACACTGGATGATTGAATTATATCGATGTTGCTTAGAAGTAGATCGACTCCTATCGCTGAGATTCGATATATGTAACAATGTCCAGGAACCGGGATCCTAGACTAGAGACGAGTCGAGTATGAGATGACGAGTCATTATTTGATTTACAGTTTTATATCGATTCATGTGTTCAGATTTGATACATGTTATTGATGACTGTTATGCTTTTATATATGTTATTTTATATGATTGCATTTATTCATTGTTTATACTGGGATTATATTCCCACCAGAGTTATCCGGCTGTTGTCGTGTTTGTATGTGTGCATGACAACAGGTGGGACAGGATCATGGTCAAGAAAAGGATGAGAGAAGACAAGTTAACGTGGAGATCCGGATCAGAAGTAGATAGGCTTCAGCACTTGATATATAGTAGTTGAACCCTAGTTATTTTTAATGTATTGAGTACAAGACATGTACTTTACTTTTGATATGTGTATCAGAGTTATTCCATTATGTTCCGCATTTGTATTTAAAAAAAAATTTAGACCCTGCTTATTATAATTGATCAAATTATTCCCAAAGATGATTAAGAAATGAATTAACGTCTGAGTCCCCACAATAAGCTTAAAAGTCGTGCCTCAAGTGTGTGAGTTTTACTGCTCTATATTTTGTATGCTAAAATTCTTTAATGCTTTCATGATACATGATATAGAGGATATATGCATGTTATTTTAAAGTGTTAAGTTCATGTTGGTCACGTGGTTGGGACGAATTGTACAGAGATGCCTCCTATACGATTTCTATGTAGGGATAGACAGGAGGAGGAGATTCCACAGCCTCTATCTAATCAGGATGCTAGTGCCCGTGTACTAGCGGGTATGGCTCGTTTACTAGATCAGCACGTGGGAAATTGTCCGAGGGGACGACCAGAAGCTATCTATGAGCAATTTAGGAGGATGAACCTGGAGGATTTTTGTGGCACTACTAATCCATTCATTGCTGAGGGATGGAATCGATCATTGGAGGTTATTTTTCGCTAAATAGACATGGCGGATGCGGATCGAGTTCGTTGTACCAACTATCTGCAGAAGGGCAATTCTTCCTTATGGTGGGAGAGAGCGAAGCGAGTAGTGAATCTAGCGACATTGACTTGGGAGGACTTTAAAAGAGTATTCTACGACAAATATTTCACATATGATTTCCGTTCTAGGCTTAAGAGAGAGATTGTGAGTCTCCGTCAGGGGGATTTATCTGTGGTTGGGTTTGTTCAGAAGTTGGATAGGGCTGTAATTTTGTGCCCTTGATTACGAATGATGCGACGGAGAAATTAAGACACTTCCTTGATGGATTGAAGCCCATGATCCATCGCGATATGATGCTCACTGATCCTGCTGATTATACTACTGCCGTTGCCAAAGCTTTCAGAGCCGAGAAGTCACTCAAGGATATTGATTGGGAAATAAGCGAAAAAGAATTGTACCCAGCAAGCTAATCAGCAATAGAGTCGGCAGAGTAAAAACCATTCACGGGACCACCTAAGCGGCTGGGATAGCCGAAACCACAAGGACAATCATCTAAAAAAAATATCCCGAAAACAACAGAGAATCCACAGTGCAAAGAGTGCAATCGTTACCATTATGGCAAGTGCATGTGGGGCACCTACAAGTGCTTCAAGTGTGGAGATATGGGACACAAAGCTGGGGATTGCCCGAAGCTCAAGCAACCCACGACTGGATGGCATATGTGATGCATGCTGAGCAAGCGGAGACAAACACTACGCTTAATACAGGTACTCCGACTATTTAAGCGTTTTATATCACTATATTGCATGAGATAAAATCATGGATGCTAGAATTAAATTGAGATGCGTGGAACTTAACAAATTAGAATTGCATGTTCAAATTTTAGAATTTAGGAATGGAATTCTTCCATATACCAATTCATTAGATTAAATCGAAGAAGACTGAAAGTTATAGGGGCTGAATTTAATTTTCAAAATCGATGAGGACAATTTAGAAAATTCGAAAGTTCTAGGGGTTAATTTGAAAATTCGAAATCTTCTAGGACTAAATTGCAATTTTCGAATCTTTAAGGGGCCATTTGATAATTTTCGAAAACTTAAAGGATTAATCATTCACTTTTTGAAACATAAGGAGCTAATGTTCTAATATGGAAAACTTGAAGGACCTAGATGATGGGAAAATTTCTAAAACTATAGAAACTTAATCAAGAATAATGCAAATTTTACCAGGACGAATATTGCTAACGGGAATAGCTACTTACGGTTTATTAAACTCCCAAGCTACACATTCTGTGGGGACCCGGACGCTGATCTTTTTCTTAATCTTCTTTGGGATTTAATTGTCAACTTAGATAAAACAGGGTCTAAAAATTTTTCTTTTAAAATGCAAGTGCGGAAGGTAATGGCATCTAAATAACATACATCTCAGTATCAAAATACATTTCAGTATAAAGGTACAATAATGTACATTATTCACTCAAACTAATCTAAGGTTTAACTACTAAATTCAAGTACTAAACCAGATCTACAATAAGTCCGGAATCACCACTCTAAACTCGTCTTCTCTCATCATCTTCTGACCCCGATCTTGTCCCACCTGTTGTCATGCACACATACAAAACAAGACAACAGCCGGATACTCCGGTGAGAATAAATACCAGTATAAAACATGGTAAACATGTATATACACCAAATAAATCATGAAATATTCTATCATGAATATAATTACAATCAATAGATTTCATAATCTATGAAATTAAATCAAATAATCATGCAACTCGAATCTGGTAAACATGCAACTCAAATCAAATCATAAAAACATGATATCGTGACTGAAAGCAATAAAAATGGATTTCATAGTCTATGAAACCACATCCATAAACGCATGCAGTTCTAGTCAAATCATGTCTAGACTCGACTCAACTATAACTCTAGGGATCCCGGTGTGAATAAGACGATCTATCACCTACCCTCCCAATCGAGGTGACTGTACGTCTTATTCCTAGACTTCGGCCTGATCTGTATCCACATCTACAATAGGAGACTGATCTTCCCCTAAGCTGTGATATCACCGAACGTCTAGAATTTTGACTGTTCTGTCAAGACTCCCTATCTTATATGCAATGAATATCAATTTATAAACAAAGCATACTCATTTCAAAGGATATGAATATAACATCTATAAACAGATCATAATCATATCATAAAATAGACAACAATAATTCGAGTGTGTGATTTTATTGGGAAACTCAAATGAGATCTCAATTGAGTTGTATCTTCCCGAATATCACATGAATTATACTTTTGTCGTCCTTGTCTGACGAAGACGATGACCTGTATTCAAATCTTTCCATATCAAATCTGAAATGACAATATTTAATACACTGTATCAGTGAATAACTCAATACACAATCTTTTCTGATCAATACTCAAATCAGTACATAATCTGATCAATGTCTGTACAAGATACAATCTAATTCATATCATCGACATCACAATATAATCGAAATCATATCTGAATCTAATCAATCTAACTCAACTAATGTCTTGACAGCATATCAATATCAATGACATAACAATGCAATCTCAATCAATATCAAATCTGATCATATGTCAGTCTGCTGATGTTTCGACGGCATAACAATACAATCTGAATAACCCCGTCAGTCTCAACATCACAGATATAATACTAGAACTCATAATCAATACTGATATAACTCATAATCTCAACGATAACACAAATCTGATATCGAATCTCCGTCAATATCTTTTAAAAATCATAACAATTGCATAACCAGTCTATTTTGAAATCTGACTTCAATTATACAATATCTACGGTAGCAGAAACATCATATCTGATTCATATTCAGTTCTGACAATATCATAAATTCAAATCTTGTCTAAACGTAATAAAACTTATGTCCTTGTGTAGCTCGTGTCGAGAGAAACTCAGAACTGAAGTCGGATTTGAATTCTGATTGACGGATCTTCCACAATCGCAAATCAAAAAGGCGTAAGGATTTTTCTCTCAACAGCTCGGCCCTTTTTCTGAATTTCTGAGGAATTACGTGTAATTCTTCTATATATATACTGCATGCAACACAGGAAACGTGGCTTATTTTTCAAGCTACACGCATGACCGCGGGTGCGGTGTGTTCAGCAGCGCGGGTGCGCTCAAGCTTCGGCTGCTTTTCATTTTCTGAATTTTGACGACCGCGGGTGCGGTCTTGTTCGTATCGCGGGTGCGGTCCCCCTACTGTAGCTGCACCGCGATTACTGTTCATTGCCGGAATTACTGTTCACGTCGGGAGTACTGTTCAAGCCGGAATTACTATTCATTCACCGGATTTACTGTTCACGGTACTGTAGCGTACTGTTCACCCGGAAAAAAAAATTGAATCGGGTGTTTGTTGGAATTTTAGCGCTTATATACTTCAGCGTTAAGTTTGTCCTTGTCATTTAGTCGCATTCTAGTCAATTTTTAAAGTTGCTTGTTCTTGTGTGGTCTAAGTGAGTCGAATTTCAAGCGTCACAGGATTGATCTCATAAGTTTGATACGTGGAAGCCACGATACTTAAGCGCCCCTTGAGAATTCTCACTTGAGTGAAAATATTTGAGTGGAGTGAATTTTCATTGGAGTGATTTGTGAGGTTTTGTGGTGAAGGAAAAAGACGAGTGCGAGTGAATTTTCATTGGAGTGACTAGTGAGAATTTGTGGTGAGGAAACTTTATCCTTTTATTGTTTTATACTAATCTTTTCTTGCAGGTATAATGGTTGACGATCGTCAATTCCAATTGATGTTAGAAGGGTTGGGTAGAATGTGGGAGAAGGAGCTTAAGCCTTTACATGAAAGGTTGGATAAGCTTGAGGTTAGTGCTAATGAGAAGAGACGAGGTAGTAGAGTTGGAAGAGATAAGTTGTTGCACGTGGATCGATATGATACGAGATTTGATGAGGATAAGGGGTATAGAAGCCGAGAAGGGTATAGACTGAGTGGCACAAAGATGACCATTCCATCTTTCAGTGGGGAAGCCGATCCAAAGGCGTACCTTGAGTGGGAAGAGAGAATGGAGTGTGTATTGGAGAGCCGGGATGATTATACTGAAGCAATGAAGGTAAGACGAGCTTGCAGTGAGTTTACCGACTATGCTACGACTTGGTGGGATAAATTAGTACTGCGTAGGAGACGATGTGGGGATGACCCTATAGTTACATGGGATGAGATGAAAATGGTGATGAGGAAGCAGTTTGTTCCAAATCACAATAATAGGAGAGGTGGTAGAAGAGATGAGCGTGGCTTGTATGAGGCTCCTTTGACATCCAATTGGAGGACGAGCTTGGAAGAGAGACACTGCGGTAGGCCAAAGAAGGAGTCGAGACGTGAAGCTAGCAAATATGAATATCAAGGTACATTTAAAAACTCAAATTTTAGTACTTGTGATATTATATGTTGTTGGTGTTTAGAAGTTGGGCATGATATCACCCAATGTCCACATGAGGAGGCTACTGTAGTAAAATCGCCAGTTGAGTTTAATTCTCAAATGGAGGTTGATGTTGTGGTTGATAAAGTTGTTGATGATAGTAGTCCATTAGTTGATGAGTCGTAGGATGTTGAACAACACATTGTGGAAAGTGAATCATTGAGTAGTGAAGAAGTTTTTAAGTTGTCTACTATGGAGGAGGAGAGTAGGCAAGAGAAAGTTATGTTGCATACATGTTTGGAAGAATCTTGTGCTTCTCTTGTTCAATTGAATCCTAAAGGAGTCCTTGAGGTTCAATTAACAATTCATGAATTGAGCGAAAAAGAAATTAAGATGGCCGAAAGAAAGAGAGAACAAAAAAGTGAGATGGCCATAGAAAAGAAAAATGAAAGAAAAGAAAAAGAAAAAGAGGCCAAAGAAAAAGAAAAAGAAAAGAAAAATAATTTTAAGGCCCAAAAGAGTGAAAAGAGTGAGGATGAGAGTTATTTACTTTTGTATAAACCCCTTAAAGTACCTTTGTACAAAGTGGTTTATTATTCTTGTGACGATATAGCCGGTTCAATCCCGAGCATTGTTATTTCTCATTTGCAGGGTTATGATGAAGTTGTGATGAGGAGACAAGCAAATGTGGAAGGTGTAAAAATGCAATGGGATTATCCATTTGGTGTTGAGGGCAATCACCGTGAGGTAAGAATAATTGCCAACGCAACAACCATGAGGTATGACTTTCGTTCTTATCTTATTTCATTGGTATGTTGTACTCAAGAGTTTGGTGAGAGAGTTGAGAGTGGGATGTCTAAATGGTCTAATGGTGAATTAACCTTGGTCCCTAGGAGTCATAGGTTGGAGAATGATGACATATTGAATAGATCAAATCTAAATGTTAGTAATCGTGAATTTTCAAGAGTTGTCAAATTGATGAGTTTTTGTTATGACAATGAATTATATGCATTATGTTCAAATCTTTGTGATGAGTTAAATGTTTACATGGGTAGTACATCTAGTGTGTTCTATTTGCATGGTTTATACTTGTTCGATGATGGCGTTGAAAGGAGCATGAATGAATATCAGAATTTTTATGTGCATAATGAGTACAATTTTAAGGAGAATAAATTCTTCATTCTATATTCATTGCATGAGTTACGTACTAGTAATGCATATAGTGGAGTTTTAATCTTTGATAAAATGCATCATTATATGTGTTGGTTACATATGAAGAGGTATGATAAGTGGTGTAGTGAAAGGTGCATTGCATATAGGGAGAGGGCACCTGAGTTAAATTCTTATATCATGCATGAACTATGTCTTATTCCTAGTGAGCTATGGTCGTACACGTGTATGGATTTCATTTTTGTGTTAACTAGGTCTAAGAAGGGGAGAAATTTAATTTTCGTGATGCTTAATGGTATTTTATCATTTGGTGCCATTTTTTATTTGATGTTTGGTAAAGTTGATGAGTTTGTAGGAAAGACAATGGTGATGTTGGGAATTCCAGTGCTAAGGGAGCGGGCAAACGATAGCGTCTACAAACTTGAGCTTAGAGGTAAGCATGTTGATAATATCGTCCTTATTATTACTAACTTGCTTCGTTTTTGTGCAGGGGGGCAAGATTTGAGGACAAATCTTTTTGAAGAAGGGGAGTATGATGTGAATCTAGCCGGGCATGGTGTTCAAATTATTGATAAGCAAGGGAGAAGGGCTCGTGATGCATGGGAGCACGTTGGAAAGCCGAAGGAACATTATTCAAGCATTATTTTGAAGAACCGAGGCTGCACGGACCAGTACACGGGGTCCGTGTCCATTACACTTGAGGAAGAGAAATCCCGAGCCTACACGGACCCGAGCACGGACCTGTACACGGGGTCTGTGTCCACTACTTTCGAGAAATGAAAATTACAGTGCCTACAAGGACCCCCTTCCGGACCTCTACACGGGGTCCGTGTCCTTTACGAATTGGAGATAATATTTTTCTTAAATTAGAGTTTTAATTATTTTGGCAAGTAGATTTGATATCTTTTGATTTTGAGACAATATATACTCGAAAATTTCATCATTGTACACAACATTGATTATTATTCATCTTTTATGATATTGAGAATTCTCTCAACACAAGCTTAAGTTTCGTTATAACTTTTGCGTTGTATCAAATCAAACTTATCAAAAGATTTATCTTTTGTGGCGTTTGTCGATCGATTTTCACGAGGGTTGCCAAGGGCGGGTTCTTTGGAGGTTCTCTTGAAACGCGATTGTTTCTCTCGTTGATTAATTGTTGCTAGACCGCGTGATCTAGAGGCGATTATCACACCTATCCATTACTTGTTTCAAAGATCGAGAAAACACAACCGTTTCTTTATTCCATCGAATCGAGGGCGTGACTCAGATTTTGGGCGCGTTTGCTTTTCGTGTTTGAAGAATCGCATCAAAAATATTATGGGAGGTTGCAAGATTGTGGGAGTTTAATTGGCAAGATAATTCTTTACTATCTTAGAGTTTGTTAAATGATTGATATCAAAAGATTTTGAGGGCTGATAGAGGGTGCATTAGGTCGAAAATTGAGTCTAGGTTCAAGAAGAAAATTGCTTAATTAATTTATTTGTCAGTGATTTAAAAGTTGGGAGAATATCTTCCTAGAAAGGATTAAGGGAATGATAATTAAAGAATGAGTTGTTAAGTTAATTTAAATCTTTGAGATTAGGGGATGGCCGATTTTTAGCTTGTAAAATGGGGTGGAAGATTTCTTAAATATTAATTAGTGGAGATTAAATTTTTTTTGGGAATTATCTAACAAGGAAAAGATATGGAAAAAAGATTAAGGTTGAGTTGTCAAAGAAAATTTTAAATATTTTGAATTGTGATGACCGAAAATTATCATCTAAAATTTGGGTAGGAATATTGTTTAAATATTAATTAGTGTTGAATAAAATTTTGAGAATTAACTATCATGAAATGGATAGGGAAAGATATTAAATAAATGGGTTGACAACTAATTTTAAGTTAATTAAAGAGGGGCCAAAAATTGCATAAAAAATGGAGGGAAAATATTTCTTAAATATTGTGTTTTAAATCTTTAGTGTTTTATCTACTCATTAAATATTTTAGAGAATTAAGGAATTAATAATTAAACTATATTTACTACTTATCTCAACTCTAATATTCCTTAAACCTTCTTTTACAATAAATTAACTTATCATTTATCTTAAATAAATTTTAAGAATGTTTTCTTAATATTAAAATTTATATCTTTACTCCAACTCCGGTCCGGCCTCACTTAATTAACTGAAAAGCTAGCACTTAAACTACTGAATAAAATAAATATATTTAAAGAAAAGGATTTAAATACTCATGCAATAAAATCATTTTAATTTAAATACTAGGAATTATGCATGGCTTATACGTAGTCTAATTTACGGGTTCTACAATAATACTAGGTTTTAATGTTGCAGGTGATGATGATATTGAGAGAGACGCTGACGTTTGAGTGGATCGAGTATGACAGTACGTTCCCAAGGGACATTTATTTCTGCACTAGATTGATAGGCAAAGTTTAAAATATTTTGCTAAATATTTTATTAGTGATTTTATGATTTATTTTGAAGTTATTTTGATCATGTTAAAAAATAGGAGTTGAATTTTTGTAATTGACGCTTTTAGGGATTTTATTCACTTAATATTTAAATTATTAAATTATTTTGGTTTATGGAAATGTTAAGTTCTTTATAAATTGTGATATTTGAATTAATAGATATAAAAAAATGAGTAAAATTTCAAAGTTAAAAAGCGAGAGTCGTTTCATAGACGTTATAGTTGGTATCAGAGCAAGGGTCCTGTAAAGGCCCTAAAAACTTCTTGCTTGAAAATTTGCGGAAAATTAAAATTTTTTTCTTTTTAAAAGAACTTAAATGGCCTCATTCATAAAATCACTGATGAATCAGTTCAATGTTTCAAAAATATTGCAGCGGAAGAAAATAAAGTTGCCAAAAATAACAATTTTAAAATTTATCCAACGAGTGATAAAATGTTTGCGGAATAAAATAACAACTGCTGCACTGAGGTCCTCGGGTGCCACTACTGCCGACCCAAGCTAGCTCACTGGTCCCCGCCCTCGGCCCTGACCTCATCAGTACCTACAACAATCAAGTCTAGTGAGCCTAAAGACTCAGCATGCATAAATCGCAGGTAACGAGTAAAATCTGAAGTAAAATATGCATGGGATAAAATATCATGTCATGAGGCATGCTGAAAATAATCTGTACTCATGCTGAAAATAAACTGTACTGAGAAATTATAATACGTGCATAACTGAACTGATAATCACAGTAAAAATGTTTGCTCCTTGGAGCCCTGTACTGAAATAACTGGTAAAGTTTTCTGTTGAGATTATGTTTTACGCCTGTGGCCACTGAACTAAGCTGAAACTGATCGGTAACTGGCTACCGGGGAGGCTGAAACTGAACTGAGCTGGCCGGTCACTGACGACCGGGTGGTACCATACTGAACTGATCGGTCACTGGAGACCGTATAAAATAACACTCCCACATAGTGAATGAACCACAAGCCATATCGCATAAATCTCAAAAATATCATTTTCTGTTTTCATGCACGTAATATAATTTAACTGGCATAATGAAAAATCCTGTAATTTACCAACTGGATTGGATTGGATCGTCCTCAGGCTCGCTGCAACCTAACTGTGCTATGAAAAATATGCAAATGCTAAAACTTGCCCAACTATGAAATTTACGTACAAAAGATGCGACTATGACGCCTAATGACTTCGTATTTAATCATGACTCTGAACCAAACCCGAACCAACACTGAACCGTCATTTAGTCATGATTAAAATACGCTAAAAATACTGAAATAATGCTCCTAAAATGATTAGGGTCGAAATCTAAGTGAAATGGAGGCCAAAACACGAAACGCTCTTTCGAGAGTCAATTTGGCACATCGCACCGTAAATTCTCGTACGACCTCAAAAATGATCCTAATGACGAACGGTCAAAAACATGACCTTCCTAACTCAATGAGGCACTGTCCAGTCCAAGGCCATGGGCTAAAAGCCAACCAAGAACTCAAACGACGCCTCTGAGCAGCAGCATACTTGCTGTCAAAAATACAGCAGCTGCGTACTTGTTTTCCTTGTGTCGTTTTCGAGGCTATTAGCCATTGGGGCTTGAACCGCCAACCAAAACCTCTCACCAACATCCCGAGGAATGATGTGAACCATGGCTAAGGGCCCTAGGCCAGCCACAATCTTCACCATTCCAGCAACCAACCGAGAAGATCCATCGAGAGCACATTTGATGCGCGTGTGGTGTGATTTGCTTGCTTGTTGTCTCGTGTCGTTCCAGTGGCCATTTGATTGACCATGGCACGATCTAGACATCTTGGGGCAGGGTATGAACCGTGGCTAAGGGCCATAGGCCAACCAAGATCCATACCAAACCACACAATTCGAAATGCATGTGCTGTACAATGAGAAAGCCGAAGGGGGAGAGGGGGACTGTTCTAACGTTTTGTGTAAAAACCGATGATCCATGGGCCAAGCCACCAAAAGGGCGACTTAGTCACGTCTTAAACATGCTAGGGGATTGATCCAACCATGGCTAAGAGCCCTTGGGGCAGCCAAGATCAGATCAAACCCTCAAGACAAGAAACTGAAATTATGAAACTCAAAATGACACCGATGGAGAGCTGCTGTCAATCTCGATTTCCAGCAAGCATGGGGGCTGAAGGAATGGACCATCATGGTCCTAATGCATCCTACTACATGTCTATAAGTCGCCTTGGGAGCCTGGAGTCGAGCCATCCACCTGAAACCACAAAACAAAGGGAAACCGTGAACTGCACAAGGAAAGGCCGAAATCTGCATTTATTTTCTTTTGAAAAATCTGATATTTGTTCGGTTTTTGCATGATGAAATATGATCATGTACTGGAAAAATACTTGCTAATATGACTTGATTGAGGTTTATAAAAGTATATACATGCCTTGGATTCGTTTGAAATAGAAACGAAAAGAAGAGACGAGACGGCGCGGAGGAGTGGAACGTTTCTCTTGATTCTTGCTCTCGGTTTCTCTCTACTCCTAGGCTATGAACTCACGACTTCTACAGTGAAAATGGATCTGAATGATGAGGTAATTCGGTGGTGAGGGAGGGGAGATAAGTGGTTATGGGAGTGAGGAGGATAGGTGCAAGATATTAGGATCAAATCAAGACCAAGTCTTCATGCATTTAAATTTTGAATTCTAGTTTACTATCAACCCTTTGTTGGATGCTTCTAGTAGGGATGGCCGATTATTCCCTTGATTTTTAGGCTAGGATAAGTCCATTAATTAATTAAATGGTGCTCCCAAAATTCTAGAATTATCCTACAACTTACATGCAAAGAAATGGTCAAAAGGTTGATGAGTTGGCAATTGAATTGCCTAGCAACTATGGGGGCCGAAATTTAATAATAAAAGGTAGGGGAATTATTTCCTAACTAGTAAATTTATAATCCTTAAAAGCTTTACTTATCCCTTAATTAATTTAGTGAATAAAATCCTTAATTAAGTAACTTAAATGAACTAATTTTCTACTCACCTCAAATAATTAAAATAAATCATCAACCCTCCTTTTTAACTTAAATTAACTTATTTGCTAGCTAAATTAAATCCTGGAAATATTTTCTGAAATCTTAAATTTATCTCTAAACTCCAACTCCGGTCCGGCCTCACTGAAATAACTGAAATGATAAAAATCAAACTACTGAACTGAAATAATAAAATAATTAACTTCGAGAAATGCATTTAAAATAATTATGCAATGAAGTCAATTTAAAAATCTAGAATTATGCATGGCTTATACTTCTACTGATTTACGGGTTCTACAGGTCCTATATAGGGTTGCGTCACCGCCAGCTTCTGCAGCTCAGTCTTCAAGCCTCAAGTATGTAAGTTTGTAAGATTTTAAATGTTTTATATCATTTACTGCTATCACCTGCATGATTACATGATACACATTTTACAGTGATTTATAGTACATGTTTAGTTGATTACATGATTTAAGGATTAAATATTTTGAAAACTTGATTAAATTTCTTGATGCATTACGTTTAGAATTTGGACTATCTTCAGATATCATACCTCCCAGACGTGCCCCTAGTGCTGACAGACACGATGATACCACTACCACCACTACCAGGGGACGCAGCTACTCGAATCCTCGATGGCATTGCTAGACTGATAGAGCAGGCACAACAGGTTCCTCGACCCCAGACAAACATATATGAGCAGTTCACACAGCTCAACCCGAAGGAGTTCGGGGGTACCACTTACCGTTTCATGGCAGAGGGTTGGATTTGATCATTGGAGCTACATTTTCAGTATATGCAGATGAGGGATTGCGACAGGGTCAGGTGCGTCACTTACATGCTGAGAGATGATGCATTGCTTTGGTGGGAGGGAGCCGCTCATGGTGTGGATTTAGCTACCCTCACTTGTTACCAATTCAGGGAGATCTTCTACAATAAATATTTTCCAACTAACCTCAGGGGTCGCCTGACGAGGGAGTTCATGAGTCTCCGACAGGGGGACTCGTCCGTGGCAGAATTTATCAGGAAGTTCAACAGGGGCTGTTACTTTGTGCCCCTTAATGCAAGAGATGTCGCTCAGAAGCTGAGGTATTTCATCGATGGTTTGAGACCTACTTTGCGCTTGCACGTTATGCTGAAAAGACCGACGGGCTATGACGAGGCCACCACTTGTGCTTTTCAGGCGGAACAGGCTCTGAGGGACATTGATATAGAGATGTAGCGGAAGAGGCATTGGCCCAGTCTAGCTCACAGCCACAGAAGAAGCAGTTCACAGGGCCACCGAGGCATCAGGGGCAGCAGAAGCCCTAGGGACAGTTTAAGAGGACCGGACAGCAGCGGTCACCACAGGCACCAGGGGCTCCTAAGCCAGAGGAATGTCAACCATGCAAGCAATGCAACAAGTTACACTACGGAAAATGCATGTGGGGCACCTTCAGATGCTTTTTATGCAAAGAAGAGGGACACAAGGCAGATGATTGCCCTAAGAGCATGGGCCCCATGAGTGGCAAGGCCTATGTGATTCATGCGAGGAGGTAGAGGCGGAGCCAGACTCTACATTGATCACTGGTAACCTTTATGTTAAGAATTTTAATTTACCGCTTTGATTACATAGATTATGTGATTGTTGTGGGAATTATTTTGGGATTAAGAACCTAGAATAAATTAGGTCGCATGTTCTAAATAACTGGACTTAGGGATTGACTTGAATTGATTAAGGGTTTAAAGGACCATATTGCAACAACTGATAGTATGGGACCTAATTGCAAAATCGAATTTTAAGGGTTGTTTTCAAACTTTTCGAATTTTTGGGCTCAAATTCTTAAATTTCAAAAATTTTAAGGTTGAATGGGGCTAAATTCGAAATTTTTTGGGAAAAAAAATGCAATTTTCGAAATTTTTGATGTAAAATTCGAGATATTTGTGTGGGTGATATGAGTAAATCAGTAAATTTTCCAGTATTTTTGGACAATTTCTAGTAGAAAATTTATTAAGTTTCAACACGATCAGAATTGATGGTATGTTTTGTCGCAGAAAGGATATAAATTTCAGGTGTAGCCACATATGCATTGCTAGACTCCAGAGCTGCACATTTGTTTATATCCGAGTCTTTTGTCAAGTGACTAGGAATCATGCCAGAGGCTATGGATTTGGGATTCAAAGTATCGATTTCATCCAGAGATCAGATGTTTACCTCACATGTAGGGGGAAATTGGAGCTTCAGTTACAAAGGAATGCGGTGCAGACAGATTTGATTGTGCTACCGTTGCTGAGTTCGACATTATTTTGGGTATGAACTGGCTCTCTTCAAATGGAGCTGTTATAGATATTCGACAGAGGTCATTATTTGTCCCACCACCCCGCGGTAAGCCTTTTATATCTGAGGAAGCCAGACATCAACAGATTCCTCACATCATTTCTCGCATCTGTGCGAGGAAGCTCATGAGGAGAGGCTACCAGGAAGTTTTGGACAGTATCGTGACAGCATCAGAGCCACTAGTGAGAGGAAAGAGGAGGTCAAAGTGGTTAGGGACTTCCCCAGTGTTTTCCCATACGATGTTTCATGCATTCCACCAGACAGAGAAGTGGACTTTTCTATCAAGATTTTTCCAAGTATCATGATGATTTCTAAGGCACTTTATCGTCTAGCACCTGCAGAGATGAAGGAAATGAAGGATCAGATACATGATTTGTTAGATAAGTGTTTCATTCGCCCTAACTTTTCTCCATGGGGGGCACCGGTACTGTTTGTTAAGAAGAAAGACGGCATCTTCGGCTCTGCGTTGATTACAGGGAACTGAACAGAGTCACAGTCCAGAACAAGTATCCACTGCCCAGGATCAAGGATTTATTTGATCAACTTCAGGGAGCATCAGTATTCTCCAAGATAGATATCTGATCAGGATACCACAAGCTCAAGGTGAGAGAGTCTGACGTGCATAAGACGGCCTTTAAGACACGTTATGGAAACCATGAGTTTATGGTGATGCTCTTCGGATTGACGAATGCCCCAAGGATTCATGGATCTCATGAATCGCGTGTTTCAGCCATATTTGGATCAGTTCGTCATGGTTTTCACAGACGAAATCCTGATCTACTCGAGGAGCAGAGAGAAGCACAGTCAGCATCTGAGGACCGTACTGCAGACTTTACAGGACAGGCGAGTTCTGGCTAGATAGAGCGGAATTCTTGGGTCACACTGTAACCCGAGATTTAGTGGAGGTCAATCCCAGCAAGGTTGAGGTAGTCCGAGATTGTCCAGTGCCTAAGAGTGTGACAGAGATCCGCAGTTTCTTGGGATTGGCTGGACACTACCGGAAGTTCATTCAGGGCTTCTCTTCTATTGTGGTGCCTATGAACTCCTTGACGAAGAAGAATGCCAAATTTATTTGGGGACTCGCATGCCAGGAGAGTTTTGACAGGCTGAAGAAGGCATTGACTTTAGCACCAGTTCTAGCTATGCCATCAGTACAAGGAGAGTTTGTGCTTTATACAGATGCTTTGAAGCTCGATTTGGGCACGGCTCTGATGCAGCATGATAGAGTTATAGCCTACGCGTTTAGCTAGCTGAAGTTCCATGAGAAGAACTATCTGACTCATGACCTCGAGCTAGCAGCAGTGGTGTTCGCCCTTAAGATTTGGAGGCATTATCTATGGGGAGAAGTGAAAGATTTTCATTGATCACAAGAGCCTGAAGTACTTCTTCACGCAGAAAGAGCTGAACATGAGGTAGCGGAGGTGGCTAGATCTAGTGAAATATTATGGCTATGACTTTAGCGACTATCCGGGTAAGGATATTGTGGTTGTGGATGCTCTGAGCAGGAACAGTGATCACTCAGTTATAAGTACTGACATAGTTGCAGGCAGAGATTCTGAGGTTTGAGCTTGAATTTTATGCCAGGGGCGATGCCCCTAGTCTTTCTACCGTGACAATGCGGTCGACACTAAGAGACAGAGTTCAGGAAGGACAGACTTCTGGCAAGCAGTTACAAAACTGGAGACAGAGGGATGAATCTAAGGGCCGAAGGCTGTATCCAGTTGAGGACGACACAGTCAGATATCGTGACCGATCGTGGATTCCTAGCAGTGATTCCCTGATAGCAGATATCTTGAGCGAGGCCCACAGCACCCCGTACTCCATCCATCCAGAGAGTACGAAGATTCATAAGGATCTTCAGTCTCTCTATTGGTGGCCGGGCATGAAGTGAAATATTCGGCTTTTCATCTTCGAGTGTTTGACGTGTCAGCAGATTAAGGCCGAGCACCAGAGACCTGCAGGAAAGCTAAGACCACTCTCTATTCCCGAGTGGAAATGGAATAACATTACCATGGACCTTTTGACGAGATTAACAAGGACTATCGGGTGATATAATGCCATTTGGGTGATAGTCGATCGGCTCACCAAGTCAGCACACATTCTACCGATCAGTAATACTTTCACCATGACTCAGTAAGCAGAGCTATATATCAGAGAGATAGTAAGACTGCATGGGATTCCAATGTCCATCATGTCAGAAAGGGATCCGAGTTTCACATCTGCATTTTGGAAGAGTCTACATCAGGCATTGGGTACTAAGCTGCTATTCAGTACTGCCTTTCATCCTCAGACCGACGAAAAATTAGAGAGGGTGACACAGATATTGGATGACCTGCTTAGATCTTGCATGATCGACTTCCAGGGCAGCTGGGAGCCGAAGCTACCTCTCGTGGAGTTTACGTACAAAAATAGTTATCAGGCATCCATTGGCATGGCTCCATATGAGGCATTGTATGGGAGGAAGTGTAGGTCGCCCGTTTATTGGGACGAGGTTGGAGAGAGGGCAGAGTTGGGACCAGATATTATCAGTCAGACTGTAGAGTTAGCGGTCAAGATTCGGGACAGGATGAGGACCGCACAGAGCCGACATAAGAGTTACACAGATCAGCGGTGCAGGGATCTCGAGTTTGAAGTAAGGGAACAGGTATTCGAAAAATTCGCACCGATGAATGGTGTGATGAAATTCGAAAGAAGTGCAAGCTCAATCCTAGATTCATAGGACCGTTTGAGATCCTAGAATGAATTGGGACACCCGCATACAGAGTTGCATTACCGCCGAATCTGGCGGGAGTTCATAATGTGTTCCATGTCTCCATGCTGCGGAAGTACATGTCGAATCCTTCGCATGTGCTGAACTTTGAGCCACTCCAGCTGACACCGAACCTATCTTTCGAAGGGAAACCCACCTATCTATTGGATAGATAGGAGAGGAGGCTTCGGAACAAGGTGATCCATATGGTCAAAGTCAAGTGACAGAATCATTCCGAGGAGGAGGCTGCTTGGGAGGTTGGGGCTGAGATGAGGAGTCGCTACCCGGAGTTATCCGTTATGTTTTAAATTTCGATGACGGAATTATTTTGGAGATGGGAGAATTGTAAGGTTTAGGAAATTCGAACTACGTAACTTGACCGCATCCAATCTAAGGTTTCATTTAAAATATGTGTTTATTGATTTTTATGCATTTAATGCTTGATTATTGCATGGCTAGGTGGTTGTTTCATTGTTTGTTAAATTTTCATGCATTAGAGTTTTAAATTGCATTTCGCGTTCGAACGAGTAACGGAGACCGGGGATAAGAAGGAAAAATATTTTTATTGAATAATTAAATTTAATAATTTAATAAGAGGTGTTTTTAAGTGTGATATTCAAACTTGGGCTTTGGTTGGGTATTTTTACTCGTGAGATCATATTTGTAACCGATACGCAAAATTTAGCGAGCCAGGTGACTTTTTGAGGGTTCGAACAATATTTTCAAAAACGTATCTAAATGAAATATGTATCGAGAGTGTTACTGGGCTTGATGGGTTTTTTTAGTGCTTAATGGACCCAAAACACTTTCAATCCATTTAACTTTTATTAAGTTCCCATTTATGCTTAAAATTTTCTACTTTAACAATATCTAATCAAAACCTAAACCTAATACACACTCTTGGCCGCCCTTCCCTCATTCAACAACCTCCATTCTCTCGAAAATAACCCGCAGCCTCTCGATTTTCTCCCTAGGTTTCAATAAGAGTTCCTTCCATGCCTCTCCGCTGCAAGTCTTACGCGCATATCTTCAAGTTTTTGAGCACACAAACATTAAGGCACGCCATGTATCTTTTTTTCTCATCATTTACATAATTTATATGCTGATTTATATGTATTTGCATGTAGAATGCTTTGATTTATCTCATGGTATTGTTTTTGCAAAGTTTTGACACGAAATATGCATTTTCTTGACTCATACTCACGTTTTTGTTATGCTTGTGCAAGGGGACTGCCGACTGGGGTTGCTAGTGGGCTGTCATCGTCGAGGATCATGGTGTTTAGGGGCTGTAGTCAAGGGTTTGGTCAGGATGAAGGGTAGGTCGATTGGTTGGGTACGGTTTAAGGCTTAGGTTGGTTAGATAGGGGAAAGTGAGTAAGACAGCGGTGCATGGACCGTTCCTAGCCTTGGACCAGACCCTGGTGGGTCTGAGTCATGGTCTAGGATGGCTCGAACGCTACTGGACTTGGTCACAAAGCCGATCGAGTGTCAGGGATCAAGGTTGGTAGCAGGTGGAGTTTCTTTGGTGGCTCTCGGGTGTTTGCATCTTGCAGCATGCATGGGGCTGTAAAATTGGGTTAGGTCGTCCAAGAGGGTCTCGAGGTGGGCTAGGGAGGGTTGGTTCAGGGCTGGTACTCGTTGGTTTCGGCTAGAGTCTAGGAATCGGTGTATAGACGCAACTAGGTTTTAGTGGTGCGTGTGCTGGAAAATTCCAGCAACTTTCAGGCATGTTTCGTAGGCCATAAGGGGTTTGAAATGAGTGGTTTAGGAGCTGGTTGTGTAGATTCAAGTCATGGTTTAAGTTGGGAAAAAATTTGGTTAAATTTCGGGTTGATTCACGTTAAAACCGAGACCCCGGTCCAAGTTTTAAAACTAATCGTATAATTTTTAAGAAGAGCTCGAGTTTACGTCTAAGAAATACTTGTTATTATGTTTTGAGGTGTTTTAAAGAGTTTGGTAGGCTTCAGGTCAAAATTTTGAGGTCCAGGGGTAAAATGATCAATTAAGGTTTCGAGGGGAAAAATGAGTCGAGCTTTTAGTGCTGACAGCGCCCTAAACACGATTTGACATGTTTTAAATATTTATGTTATCACAAATATGACTTTTTATGTAGAAATGAAAAATACGTTGCATGCTTGATTTTAAGGTAAATTTACGTATATGCATGATTTTATTCATGAATATGATGACATGTTTTGAGGCATGGGAGTTGGTTGTGACTAATACGATGATACAATGATATGATGATATGTAAGGCCAAGGCTTAATTGACCGGTAAGAGTGTCAATGATGTCCCCGCCGCCTGGTACCATGGTTATACGTAAATGGATTCATCGCCTAATATGATGATACAATAGTCACAACTAATTAACGGAATTCAAATTAAGGAAACGAACACATATATGTTTGATAGGATCGGTTAAAGGAAAAGGAGTGTTTAGAAGGGGGGTTTGAATAAACACACATGATTTTTAACTCTTTTTCGTGTTAGAGTAGGTGTCCGACAAGCCAACTTGTGGCTCGGGTTTTATTGAATCTGTTCTAAAACATTCTTTATTTTAATAATATTTTACGATTTTATTCGATTATGGCATTATACTTTATCTGTATACCCATGCAAGCTGCATAGATAAAGTCCTTGAATATACAATAGGTACCATGAGATCTGCATCCCAACGTAAGATCATGAAACTCATTAGAAAGCGTACCGTATATTCTAAACAGGTTCTTAGTCGATTCAGCCGCCTAAAACAAGGATAAAGGTCGCTTGAGCTCGAAACTAGCATCTGTGGAGTAAACACCATGTTTCATTAGTAAGAGCATAGAGATGTCCATTCACACAGATGGGTGATAATATGATGATGCACTGAATAACCCTCCCTCAGACTGTCCAAGTGGTTCTCACTTATCGAGTGGAATAGTCCGCAGTTAAGGTTGTACACTATTAGTCCTTTGACCCGAGACAATGTAAGGGCTATATGTACTAGCATGCACTTTGATCCGTTTACCGACTCTATTGAGGGTCATCAGGTGGCGATGTTGGGTGTAGTTAAGAAATACGTAGGAGCAAATACATTGTAGTCGGGGATTCACCGTTTACCTATGGGTAAAGATATCCTATGTGGTCTGATGAGTCAATAGTGCAAGGAATCTCTGGCCGGAGTAAGAAATGTGTAGTTTGGAAAGGTGTTTCCTCAGTTGCGCATACCATGACACTATTACTCAAAGATAAATCACATCGTTATTGAATTCATATGCAACTCTCGATATACCAATGGTTGGAGATTCGATCGGGATATATGTGTTGAAGGGACCGTACTGTACGCTAACCATGACTAAATGCTCTTGCAGACACTATCAGTGATACCTAGGGGATCATGGTCGATACTACTAGACACTCTTACCATGATCCGATGGGTACAATCAGAAATGAGTTCTAACATTCTTGATTAAGGAGTTGATGAAAAGAATAGGGTTAACTAGGGTAAACTAGAATAAGAATAAATGTTATTCTGAATCACATGGAGATGTGAACCCACGGCTAGCTGTATCCCTGAACCATTGAGGGTCACACAAGTATCGGATTCTTTGTTCTCGTTGAGATAGTCAAATTTAAAGGAGTTGGAATTTGGCGACTATAGTTTGATGGAGATCAAACAGGAAGCTAATAAAGGAGTTTATGAGTTGATTCCATAGGATGGAAGAAATGGAAGTTGGCATGATTGCTAAATAAAGAAAGAGAGTGGAACTGTCTGTTTTGTGAAGGAGTTCACTAAAACTTGCAGCTGCCAAATATGGTAACTGCCATATATGGTAAGTTGTAAATTTGGTAAATGAAATTTTGATCTTCAAAATTGTCAATTTTCATTATATGAACAAGATTTCTATCCTTGGTACATCGGCGCTTTTGGATCGTCGATCGGGGTTATAATGAGTTCGAAATCATTTATTTATTGAATTGAGAATTTACTAATTAAATGATTTTGCTAGTAGTGGTGACTACTAACATGCACAAATTCAAATAAATATTCTAGAGGAGTCTAAAATTAAATTAACTAAGGAGTTAGTTTATAAATTAAATAATAGTTATTTAATCTAAAATACATATACATGTTTATATTTTATATGGTGATATAAAAATGTGTATATGATATTATTATTATTTTTTTTTGACAAAATGTATTTGATATTATTATATCATGTATTATTAATGAAATTATTAGAGTACTTGTGGATTAGGAGTCTCACTCTATATATACACTATTAGGACTTATAATAAACCTAACATAGTTTTTTGCACACAAAAAGAAAAAAAAATCTCTTCTCCCTAGAAAATAAACTCTCGGCCACCAAGAAAAAATAAATAAATAAAATTGTTGGCCTTTTGGTTTTTTCTTCCAATCGTCACACCTTCTCCGTCTTTTGGAAATTCGGAGATTACAATCTCAACGCAAGAATAGTTTGGAATTTCTAGTGCAATACAAACAAGGAATTCATTATCTCATCGTGGACCCAATTAGACGATCCAAGGAGAAGAAACGTTCGTAGGGATTAACAAGAAGGACTATCTCCGCGCAAAAATCGGAATAGTTTGGAGTCCAAGCGTTAAGAACGCAAAGGTATAAATTCTAAACACCCTATGAATGATTTGAACACACGACGCCCAAGAACAAAATTTTTAAACTCCCGCTGCGTATTGGGTGCGAGAAAACGATGTCCCAACATTTCGAAGGTTTGAATCAGTTTAGTGAGAAATTGATCCTCAAAATCTTGTCAGTTGATCACAGTCAGTTAAGTGCGGAACAAAACTGCTTGAAAGATAGAATATAGAAACTAAAAAGCTTGTAAAAGATGCACAAAGTTTGTTTCTGGATGTTCGGAGATTTCAATTACTCCTACGTCACCCCTTCTATCACGAAGTAGGATTTCCACTAAAAGACTTTGATCAATACGAGATTTGTACAGACCCACATCAGTTTGGACTTAACAATGCCAAAACTGAAACTCTTTGTTTTCAACTCAACTTTCTCGATTGAAAAACTTAGCATAACTGATCTCTAGGATCAAGTTTCACAGTAATAACAATGTGCTAAAATGCTCGAAAGATATCTTAACAACTATGAATGTATATGCTAAGCGTGAGCTTTAATTTTAGCAGAGTAACAATATGAAAGATTGCTAGTTCACTCTTCGCAACTGATTGTAAAGTTTCGTAATCCTCTTCAGCTACTTCTCTCTGCTATTTTTAGGCTTCTCTCCAACGGGAATATTGAATTACATTTGAATCTTTATATGCGTTGAATGCCACGTCAATATACTTCTGACAATCGTACATTGCAAGTTCTGAAATGTGGCGTTCTACTGCTAGTTGCAGTCTGCTTTGCACTGTTGTCGGTTAAATGTCCTTTTCAACTGATGATGTGTTCATCTGAATGATCAACTGATAAGTAGATGGGTAATCCTCTCAACTGAATATCTCAAATTATCAGTTTCCAACTGATCAGTCAGTTGACAGTGGATTCAGTTCGGCTGGTTTCAGTTGCTTAAAATAACCAGCGCATTAAACTTAAGTTGAGTTACGTGATTAGTTAGTTCAGTAGATTTAATCTCTTAATTTATCAAACCACCGAAATTAAATTTCCAACAATTTCATATTTTTTGATGTTTGACAAAACTTGTAAAGTATGAACTGATCAACTGAACTTGATATAATCTTCGTTTTCATTGTAAACAAAATAACTTTTCCAATGTACAGATTCGTATAAAGAATGAATGAAATAAGTATATAATCCTATGTACAGATTCGTACAAAAAATAAAGAATACAGAATCTTCAAGCTTCAACCATTCAACTGAAGTCAGTTGATCTTCATACATTCTTCTTCTTTCCTTTTTCTTCTTATGTCTCTGTAATAATTTGCCCCTTTTTGTCAAGCACATTCACTATTCTTGTTAAGATGCAGACGTCTGTTGCTATATCTGATACTGCATTCATCATAATGTACTACAACAAGTCAATCCGTTTAGTGACCTTTTCTTCAAGAAAGTCAAATCGCCTACCAACAAGAGCTTGAGTCTGAAAGTGAGATTCAGTCACAGTCGATCTTCCTTGATTTCTTCAGTCTGATTAAAAACAGCAGTTACTGTAGAACCCGTAAATCAGACTACGTATAAGCCATGCATAATTCTAGTATTTAAATTAAAATGATTTTATTGCATGAGAATTTAAATTCTTTTCTTTAAATTTATTTATTTTACGCAGTAGTTTAATTGTTATCTTTTCAATTAAATAAGTGAGGCCGGACTGGAGATAGAGTATTGAAATAAGTTAATAAAGACTTATTTAAGTAGTGGTAATTTAGCATGTTAGTAAATATAATTTAAAAAGTTGGCATGCATGCAAGTTATTAAACTTCTTTGGTATTTTACTTAAATGTTTTAAAGCATTAAATGCATGTTTATTTCATTAATTTATGTTTAATTATTTTTATACATTTTAGGCATAATTCATGCAAGATAGGATTTGTTTCATGAAACTTTAAAAATTCGTGCATTAAGATTTTTAAGTTGCATTCGATCAAGGATCGGAGACCGGAGAATTTTCAAGAAAATTATTTTATTACCTGATCTATTTTATAAATTTATTTAAAGTTTTTTTAAGTGTATTTTTCGGAAATGGGATTTTATTGGGTATTTTACCCGCAAAATTTTATTTTTTAGCGGTACGATAATTTTATCGAATTGGAGGACTTTTTAAGGGTTCGGCTAATATTTTCAAAATCTTTCTAACGGGAAATATTTTTGGGTAGTGCGTTTGGATTTAACGGGCATATTTTTAAGCTTGTTGGCTTATAACCCTTTTCAAACCCTTAATTTTCATATTAGGCCCATTAATTATTTGTTTAACCATTTAATTATTATATATTAACCCTTAACCTAAACCTAATCCCCTCCCCATCAGCCGACACCCCATTCTGATTTTAGTGCCCTCGGTTTCAGAAAGAATCACCAGCTGTAGGCACGGTTTTGGCTTGTTCTTGCTAAGAAACTCCCTCCGGCTCCCACCTCGAGTCCCTTGTGTTTGTGCATCGTTTCAAGCATGTTTTGTACCCCCTTTTGCTGCATCATTCACGTAATATATATGTATATTTTTCTGTGTGTGTATGATACGGTCCAACCGCAGGGAAGGGAACTTTCGAACATTTTTGATATCCTTCATTCTTTTGTGTTGTTGCTCACGGTCTCTGAAATTTGTGCAAAGGGTTGCTGTTATATTGATGCTAAGGGACAACTTAGAGCTGGTATTTGGTGTCAAGAGGCTGGTGTAAGATTCTAGAGGGTGCAGCGATGGGCCGAAGGATGTAGAGGAGTGGAGTTCACGGTGCCTTGTTTCAGAGCGAGGAATAGGCTCGGGTTGGTGGTGCAGTGGTGATTCTAGATCATGGATATACCCTGGTGGGTCTGAACCATGGTCTGGAAAAGTAAGGGCGCCACTGGTCTTGTCCTAGAAGCCGTGAGGGGTAAGATTCTTTTTAAAATGTTTTGTGACATATTAAGGAGTTTTGGTAAGATTCGGGTTGGTGGTGCAGTGGTGATTCTAGATCATGGATATACCCTGGTGGGTTTGATTTTGGCTCGAGTTTACGTCTAGGATTTCTTTTTAAAATGTTTTGTGACATATTAAGGAGTTTGATAAGATTCGGGTCAAATTTAGAGGTCCAGGGTTGAAACGATAATTTTAGTGTTTCCAGGGGCAAAATGGTCATTTTGCACCTGATGTGAGATTTTGGTCCTGGCAGCGTCCTGAGCATAAATCATGATATTTTTAAATGTTCATGCATCACGATTACGATTTTTTTACGCTATTATAATAATTATGGTGCATGCTTGGTTTAAAGGAATTAAGAGAGAAAAAGTGAGGAAGTGAAGAGCACTCCGTCTCAGCCGCGCCGCGTCGTTATTTCATTTGTTTTCTGTCAAAACAAACCAAGGCATGGTTATATCTTCTTTCACTCTTCAATCAAGCCATATAGGTATTTTTAAATATCGCAAGAACATGAATTTAATGCAAGAAGATCGAAATGGTTCATATTTAGTTATGTTGGTTAATTATATTACGTGCAAACATTCATTTTTGAGATTTATGCGATATTTCTTGTGGCCATCTCACTATCATGGGAGCATTATTTCACCCGGTCGCCAGTTACCGGTCAGTTAATTTATGTACCACCCAGTATACTGTGGTATTAGTCTGATCAGACGTTCATTACTTCACCCGGTTGCCAGTTACCGGTCATGGGAGCATTGTATTACCCGGTCGCCAGTTACCGGCCCGGTCGCCAGTTACCGGTCAGTTCAGTTCAGTGCAAGGGCCACTTGCGTAAACTATAATCTCAACAGAAAATTTATGACATGCTATTTTATTACAGGGCTCCAAGGAGCAAACATT
The DNA here is from genome assembly GCF_022965805.1 of Primulina eburnea. Classification (NCBI taxonomy): domain Eukaryota; kingdom Viridiplantae; phylum Streptophyta; class Magnoliopsida; order Lamiales; family Gesneriaceae; genus Primulina; species Primulina eburnea. Next base: position 12,221,430 of record NC_133117.1, read on the forward strand.
TTCACTATGATTTTCAATTCAGTTATGCACGTATTATAATTGCTCATGACAAGTTATTTCACATTATGCCTCATGACATGATATTTTTATCCCATGCAAATTTTACTATATTATTTACTCGTTATTTACGATATATGCATGCTGAGTCTTTAGGCTCACTAGACTTGATTGTTGTAGGTACTGATGATGTCGGGGCCGAAGGCGGGGACCAGTGAGCTAGCTTGGGTCGGCAGTAGTGGAACCCGAGGACCTCATTTACAGCACTTGCTATTTTTAAGCTCAAACAATTTTTATCAGTTGTTGGATACTTTATCTTTTTATTTTGGCGAGTAATAATTTCTTCCGCTGCTATTTTGAACATTTAAACTTGATTTATCAATTGATTTTGTGAATGAGGCAAATTTTGATTATTTTAAAGAGAAATTTTTTAATTTTTCCGCAAATTTTCAAACATGAATTTTCAGGCCGTTATAGTTACAATCTTGTTCAGCTGATTCAGTCTATCTAATTGTAAACTCATAATTTGAATTGAGTTTCAAGGTATGTGCAAGCTGAGTAGATTGTATTGCAGAGATAGCATTCATCATACTGACTACGTTTGACTGAACGGTTTGAAGTTCTTCAAATAGGGTATCAGTGTCTGAAATTCTAGGAGACGTAGCTCCTGAGGTTTCTGGAATCTGTTCCCTTTGTTCTTGATTAAATACAACCATCGCACCGTCAGTTGGTTCTGTATATGTACAGCTATCTCTGAAATACCTTCAGTTAAAGGGTCACAGGGGAAGAGACGAGATAGATGGAAGAGCAGAAGTAGGAGAAGGTTCTTCAGTTGGTTCGACAACTGCTACTTCAGTTGGGTTAACAACTACTTATTCAGTTGGAACAACAACTGAAGAAACAACTGATTCTTCAGCTGGTTCAACAACTGGTTCTTCAGCTGGTTGAAAGACTGTCTGTACAGTTTGGTCTAAAACTGCCTGTCCAGTCAAAACATCTGGCTGATCAAAATTGGGCTCCTCAAGTGATTCTTCAGTTCTAAGCACATCTTCAACTGATCTAGAATTGTCCAGCTGAATAATTGAGGTTACGGATTTGATGACCTCATCTAGATTTGCCAAAGACAATTCAGCTTCAGTATATAGTGATGGATCAGCAGTTGAAGATTGAGGAGCTGAAGATGAAGAAGGTGGAGCAACTGATGGGGAAGATTCAGTTGCCTTTGAAAAGACTTCAACAGCTGAATCTTTAGGTGGCTCTTGAACTGGCTATCCATCTGGCTCTTCATCAGATGATAAGTCTTGTGCAGTCGCTGGAATGATCAGTTCTTGATCAATTTCCCAATTCTTGATTTTCATTTGTAAGCTGAAAAGATCCGAGTCCAGTTGATTGTGTACTGTTGTGTCATTGACAGCAGTTGGAATTGAAGGATCAAAATTTTGACGCAACTCAGCAACAATCTTTTGAAGCTTCTTGGCTCTCAGCTGATCAAACAAATAATTCTTGCGTCCCAGAGCCTGAACAATTTTAGAAGCTTTGACTGCTCTCAGAACAGCAGCCTAAAGTGCAATAAACTTCTTTAGGTCTTCGACTGAAGCTGTTTAGCAAAAACGACAGTTCTGAAATTTACCCACTCATTGTAGGTCTTGAGTTTTTTTGCTGTAAATTCATTGATCTCTTGCCAGATGAGATAATTGTGCGTTTGAATCGCATTGGTTGGTCTGAGATCTTCTTGTATTTTCCCTTTGCCCTTGGAATCAGTTAGAACGTGGCTTCTTCACGACTTTGGGAGAAGGAGTGTTGCTGAAAATCAGCTTGCGCTTGATTGTCTTCTTTTGAGCCTCCATCCTTGCTTTCTTGACTGATATGGGAGCTCCTTCCGTCCCAATTTCCTTCTTTACTTGAATGAACTTCTCAGGTCACATGTCCAATTTCTGCTTAGGTGGCTGGACATTCTTAGCATTGAAAACTTTGAATTTGGATGATTTCTCAGCAGTATCACCCACTAGCCCCTTCATTTTCAGTAGAAAACTAATTTGCACAGCATATCCCCGTGACTACTTCCGTTGACTGAAGCATATTTTTCAGAATGGTGAAAGTAATATTCCTCCGGTTCACCTTTTTCTCAGCCATGATCACCGTCATGACTTGAAATTTTTCAAGAGTAAGGGCAGTGAATGAACCAGCCTTAGCTAATATCCCCTTGGCTGAAATATCTGTCAGTAGTTGAATTTCTGGCTTGAGCTCTTTCTTGGGATCGAAACTTTGATTTTCCGACCATCAGGTGAGAGAAGAGACTGCATTCCATTAATATCAGAGGTTTTTACCTCAGAGAAATTGTTAAGCCCATCAGTAGGCAAATGAAATAGGTCGCCAAAATATTCTTCAGAAATGATCAGCAACTGACCATTGACAGTAGCAGCGACATTTCCATCAACAGTAATGTAACCAGTTGAGTAGAATTCTTGAAGTTCTTGTGGATTGATTTCCTGAGCTGATTGCCCAGAAATTTCTTCAAACCGGCTGGTTCTAATTTCAGAAATATGTTCTTGACATCGGCGTCATTGACTGATAGAACAGATTCAAAGTTGACAGCCATAGCATTCAGGATATGTTCGGGAACTTGGTTTGCCATATCTGAGAGTTGGGAAACCTGAAATTTTGCAAGGTAAAAGCTCTGAGTATGAGTTTGCTCTGAAGAGTAATGTTCGCGTAAGGAAGAACTAAATTGGGGCGGGGTAAAGTACTTATGTATGTGACTGTTCGAATTATTGGACACGTGTCAGTCCAGGAAAATTTAAAAACGTGTACGTGTGCTAAAATGTGTGTACTATTTTAAATGGTGCAAGTGGGTCCACGTTTTAAAACACTATTCATCATTTAATGCAAAAACTGACAGTCACGTCACTTGATTTGGAATAAAATGTGACTAATTAGTTAACTTATATGAGAAGATTAGTCAAATTAGCAACTGAATGATCAGTTGTGAGACTGAATCATTTCAGATGAAAATTCACTAACTACTGTCTTCTCAGTTAACCTCTTAAAATCGATATTCACCCTTAATAAATGCATGCTTAATTACGAGAGATTAAGCGACAAATGGAGTGACATAATAAGATAAAACTTAATCTTCAGAAGATGAAACATCAAGTATACTAATTGCGTCCTTTCAGTTGCTTTGAGCCTGCATTATAAATAAGAGTAACATGGTTAGTCTTAACACATTAGCAACTGAATATTTTAAGAGATAAAATGGCAGGTGCAAGCTGCTCGAAGGTTCCAGACATTGCTGACGAGTTTATGGATGCAGCACTGGAAACCAGGAATACTGCTATGGAAGATGAGGTCTTCCACAAGGTTCTCCAATTCTGGCAGAAGCTTCAAGATCTTCAGTTCGTTCAATATGGAGGAGCAGTTGCCACCCCCGAACGGGTGGCACAAATGAAGAAATATCGGCAACGTTTGCGCGTCGCGGATGAGGTGGACATCTTCATAGATGAAGGTGTCTACTTGCTGATGCTGAAGAAGGAGAAGTGGATTCTGAAGCACATAGCTATATCAGAGGGCTTCCTGAAGACTACCACGGGGGTTTTAACCGGTTGGTTGACCTCATGGAGTTCTGCTGTTAAAAAAGAAATAAAAAAATGTACGCTCCAATTATTATGAATAAAATGTTTGATTATTTATCGTTGTCTTTACTTTTCTGCATACAAACTGGTGTTAGATGAATATCCTGCAACTGAAAATACTTCAACTGAAATGATACAAACTGGCAACTAACTGACTGAGTAATTAACATATGATAAAAGACTCAGTTACGACAAAAACAATAATAACCATGACATAATCACGTTAAATCAGTTAAACCAAGTATATTGCAAAACTAAGAAAACTTGGTCTCGGGTAGTGGTTTGGTGAAGATGTCAGCTGCTTGTTGTTCAGTTGAAACATACTCCAGTCTGATGGCTTTTTTCAAGGCATGATCTCTGATGAATTGATGCTTGACATCTATGTTCTTGGTCCTTGAGTGAAGAAATGGGTTGTAAGTGATAGCAATCGTGCTAGTATTGTCACAAAATATGGGAGATTCGTTGGCAATAACTCCATAATCTTTCAGTTGTTGCTGGATCCAGAGCAGTTGAGCAAAGCAGCTTCCAGCAGGAAGGTATTCTGCTTCAGTTGTGGAAGTGGCTATGGATGTTTGTTTCTTGCTGAACCAAGAGATCAGTCTGTCTCCTAGAAACTGACATGATCCACTGGTGCTTTTACAATCAAGCTTACATCCGGCATAATCTGCATTTGAATATCCAACTAAATTGAAAGAAGAATCTTTAGAGTACCATAACCCAACATTTCGCGTGCCTTTAAGATATTTTAAAATACGTTTGGCAGCTGAAAAATGCGATTTCTTAGGGTTTGATTGAAATCTAGCACACATACAGACAGCAAATACAATATCAGGATGACTGGCAGTTAGGTACAATAATGAACCTATTAAACCTCTGTAGAGTGTCGCCTCAACTGATATTCCCCCTTGATCAGTGTAAACTTTACTGATGAACTCATGGGAGTACTTACAGCTGAACATGATTCCATGTCAAATTTCTTGAACAACTCCCTCGTATATTTAGTTTGACTAATAAAGATATCAGTCTCCAATTGCTTCACTTGCAGTCCAAGGAAAAATGTAAGTTCACCCATCATGCTCATTTCAAAATTTTCCTACATCAACTTAGCAAATTTCTCACATAATTTGGGGTTAGTTGACCCAAATATGATATCCTCAACATAAATTTGCACAATTAAAATATGATTATCTATACTATATTATTAAGTGTGAGTACCCTACAGTAACTATCTAGAGGGGACACCAACATTTTTTTTCCCACTTTTACCCTTATATGATACTAATATTACACTTTTGTTTTTTTTTTTTTTTAATTTTAACACACACTTTTATTTTTATTTTTTTATTTCAACCATTAAATTTAAATTTAATCCCTCCAAAATTTGTCAAATTTCACTTTAGTACATCAATAATAATAAAAAAGATTGTAAACACACGCAACGCGTGTGCATAATAACTAGTGCAAATTAAGGATGAGCACATGACAGTAACTACCTAGGAGGACACCAAGTTTTTTTTTCCAATTTTAGCCTTACATGATATTAATATTACACTTTTGTTTTTTGTTATTTTTTTTTCAAATTTCAACACACACTTTTATTTATTTTTTTTATTTCAAAAATTTAAATATCAATTTAGTCACCCCATAAATTATCAAATTATACTTTAGTCCATTGATAATGATAAAAAAAACTTGTACACACGCATCGCGTGTGCATAGTCACTAGTTGTTAGAAAATTTGAACAATGTCTTGTCAACTGATCCAACGGTAAAATCATGATCAGTTAAGAATTTTGAAAGTGTCTCATACCAAGCTCTTGGGGCTTGTTTAAGACCATATAGAGCTTTTATTCAAATGATATACATGATCAGAAAAAAAGTGATTGATAAAACCTGGAGGTTGTTCAACATAGAATTCTTCTTGCAATTGACCATTTAGAAATGCACTCTTTATATCAATCTGATAAACTTTAAAATTATTGAATGATGCATAGGAAAGGAATATTCTGATTGACTCCAGTCTTGCAACTAGTGCATATATTTCATCGTAATCAATTCCTTTTTCTTGCTTGTATCCTTGTGCTATTAGCCTTGCTTTGTTGCACACAACTAAACCATCTTCGTTCAGTTTGTTCCTGTACACCCATTTTGTACCTATAATAGTTTTTGAAACTGGTTTTGGAACTAGGTTCCAGACATTGTTATGGGTAAACTGATTTAGCTCCTCTTGCATAGCATTTATCCAGTTAAGATCAGCAAGGGCCTCGTCAGTTTTATTTGGTTCCAATTGTGAGACAAAAGCAGAATGAATAAACATGTTAAGCATTTGATTTCTTGTTCTTACCGGGTCAGATGGATTACCTATCACCAATTCTGGTAGATGTGATTTCTTTCATCTGAGTTCAGTGTTTGCTACTTCCATATCAGCAACTGCTTCTGTTGGCAACTGGATGTTTTCAATTTCAGTTGGAGCTGTATCAGTTGGCAATTGAATATCATCTGTTTGCTCCACCAACTGATTGTCAGGAGCACGTTCATGTTCAACATTTTGATCTAATATCTCTGGTTCAGGAGTTTGAAGGATATGTCGATTAATATTATTTTCTTCTCCATTATCATCCTTCAAACTGATCTCTGTAAATCGATCAACTAGCTCAACTGGATCAGTTGGCTAATCAGTTAAAATGCTCGAAAGATAGCTTAACAACTATGAATGTATATGCTAAGCGCGAGCTTTAATTTTAGCAGAGTAACAATATGAAAGATTGCTAGTTCACTCTTCGCAACTGATTGTAAAGTTTCGTAATCCTCTTCAGCTGCTTCTCTCCAACGGGAATATTGAATGACATTTGAATTTTTATATCCGTCGAATGCCACGTCAATATACTTCTGACAATCGTACACTGCAAGTTCTGAAATGCGGCGTTCCACTGCTAGTTGCAGTCTGCTTTGTACTGTTGTCGGTTGAATGTCCTTTTCAACTGATGAAGTGTTCAGTTGAAAGATCAACTGATAAGTAGATGGGTAATACTCTCAAATGAATATCTCAAACTGATCAGTCAGTTGACAAAGTAGATTCAGTTCGGCTGGTTTCAGTTTCTTAAAATAACCATCGCATTAAACTTAAGTTGAGTTAAGTGATAAGTTAGTTCAGTAGATTTAATCTCTTATTTTTTCAAACCACCGAAATTAAGTTTCCAACAGTGTTGATATGATGAGATACGTTATGAAAATGTTTATGTTTCAACAGGTTATGATTATGCATACGACTTTTTAAGATCATAAAATGTATTTATATTACAGTATTTTTCAATGTTGTCTGTTATGCATATGTACTTGCTATAACGTTACAGGTGTATTGAGTATATAAACTCACTAGGTGTGAATGATACATGTGAGAATTATGATCAAGATTAGGAGTTGGTGGTTTTCATACTCGTTCATTTTTACTATGTTGGTGGTTGTCTGGATTTTTAATCGTTTCATATTTGTTTTATTTTTAACGTAAATCTAGGGTTGATTATTTGGCGGATATTTAAACTATAGTATTTTATCTGTTTATGGATTTCATTTATTTTAAAAATGTGATATTTTTGGCTACTATTGCATGCATGCTTAAAAATATAACAAAAAAAATTTCTAGTAGCATTTTAAGCAGTAGATGTTACAGTTCTAGCACAATTGATCTCAAAACAATACAATAGTGTAGTGTGCTAACTGAATTGCTCAAATAGTAGCCTGATTGCTAGAATAAATCAATGAAATGTGAGCTAGTTTGCGATTTGAAAACTATATGTAAGCATTAAAATGAATCGCAACTGACTTGATAACCCAGTGTTCTTGAGTAATAGTGTAAATAATTTCACAACTAAACTCTTTATCTATTTACAGGCTTCGATTTCATGGGTAACATTGAATGCGTTTAAGAATAGTATCTGTTGAATCATCCTTTTGTCCATGTAGGAATTTCTCTTATAATAGTACGAGGTATCACGCCGACTGATTTGATCAGGTACAGAATGTCGTTTGTCTGTTGGAATTCAAGCTACAAGTGATGATGTGAGCAACTGGTCAGAGGTCAAACTAGTAGAATGATCAGTTAAGCTGGTCTATATGGAAATCAGTTCTAACTGATGTCCTTTTAGTTTGAAAACTCTGTTAGCTTTAGTTTGAGTATTTCAGTATTGATATACCAGTTCTACGAATATCACAATCATTTCTGATCTTTAGTTCTGGAATCGATCAGTTTGTAAATCTCTGAATCTTTTTCGTTAATCAGTTTTGAGATTTATTAATGGTTTTGAGAACTTTAGTTTATTAACTTCAGTTCTACTTAATCCATTTCAGTTCAATAAGTCTTCTTCAACTATATGACCAGTTATGTGCTTTCAGTTCAGTCACTGTTCATTTATGATCTTCAATCCGTTTACTGGATGGTTTGTCAAACTCCGAAAAAAAAGTTTAGCAATCGTTCCCCGTTCATCCTCCACGTTCCTTCTCCCCGGTATTTGTTTATTCGAGCTTTGATACGCAAAGGCGTGTTCTAAAACCTTCTTGACTCATCAATCTTGTTATATATGTCATTTGATGATAAATATGCTTGAAAAAGTTTTTATATATGAAATATTTGAATCAAAACATGTATTTGCATGCTGAAATTTTTGTGTGTGTGATCCTTCAAGTTTTCATGAGTTTTTTATGCGTAAGTTTCGTGTGTCCTTTCTTATTCTCTTACTTAGCCTTAGTGGGCCTAGCGCAAGATGTACCTTGTGGGGGGGGAGGGGGGGTGGGGGCGGCAAGCCATCCTTCTCTGGTAAAGTTGGCCATGAGATAGGTAGAGAAGGAAGGCACGAAGAGAATCATTTAACTTATTGCTGCTGTGTATGGGTATGTATTAGGGTGTGTGATAGGGGGTGTTTTTGCGTGTTTATTGCATTAGTTTTAATCGTGTTTACATTGCGCATGCATGCATTTCATTTATTTTTTGTTCATTTTATAGTTATTAATTGCTTTTGATTATGTCTCACTTGTGTGTGATGGATCTGCAGGAAAAATGATCGGAGAACGAAAATCAGAGCGAAAGGTGGAAAGCTCAAGAATATTGGACAGAACAAGCGGCGCCCGAGCGGTACATTTCTACCGCCCGGGCGCGAGAAGTTGAAGTGCCGAGACAGAACATGTGGCGCTCTGGCGGTACTTTTCTACCGCCCGAGCGCGAATGCCGCACAAGTCCAGCAACTCACAGAGAGTGTGGCGCTCGAGCGGTACTTTTCTACCGCCCGAGCGCCGCCTATTTTTGGAAGATTATTGTGCGCGATTTCTTACCTTAATTTTGGGAGGGTGGCTGATATGGTAAGGCGATTGGTCGACTTTGGAGTATTATTCAGACATATTTTGGAGAGCCAAGGAGTTTTTGAAGAGCTTTTTGCACTTGGATTGAAGATTCGACTGTGTCCGGGCATCGTTCTTCGCAGAATTCGTCACGTCTCGTATTTTTAGTTTATTTTCCGTCATTTAAATATTGTTTTGCTGATTTTCATCATGAATTCTAGTAGCTAACTTTCATATTTGTTGGGATTAAAGGGGATCCTACCCCAAACTTTTAGTTGATTAATTTATATTTTGAGTTGTGCTTTATTCTTGATTACACTACGATTTTTATTGTGTCGTTTGAGCGTAGCTAACTTTTACGACGATTTTATATCACGAGTGAGTTCGAGAGAATAACTAGTGATAGGATCGAGTAGTATAATCTGCGGATCTACAATTTGCATAGACATATGAAATTGGATACGTGCCGATAGTCATAGTCCTTAGGGTCGAAAACTAGGGGATTTCATCAATCGAAATGCGGTTCATTCTTGATAAATAATTAAAGACATTTAATTACTTCATTGCGTTAATTAGTTTGGCATAGCTCGAGAGAATGTGTTCAATTGAATAGGAAATCTTGTCGGAAGCGTAGAACACAATCGAACGAATTGATTAATTAATACGGGGTAGGTGAACCAGAATTCCCAACAAATTCTTTTATCGTTTGAAATTTAATCCATTGATTTAGCATTCATATTTCATCATTTAATCTTTGAGCTTGTTTATTTAAATTTTCTTGAATTTTATTAGTCATAAAACAAACAATCAAATTTCGTCGCTAAAGTTTCAATAACTAAAATAATACTTGTTAAATACAGTCTCCAGTGGAACGATACTCGTACTCATATACACTATACTATTACTTGACATCGTGCACTTGCGATTACATTTTGAGCATACAAAATCATATTTTCTTTAGTGTATTTTGTTTTTATTGAATTAACACTCCATATTTTATTTCAGATATCTCTTCCGGTGCATGCCAAAGTCACTTGACTTGGAGCTTGAGCGTGACCCTGAAATTGAAAGGACTTTCCGCAGGCGAAGACAACAGCAAAGACTTAAGGAACTGATGGAGAGGCACGAACAAGAGCAGGAAGCGGAGCGCCAAAACGAGAGACGAATTGAGATGCCACGCCGCGTACCTATGTTAGAGTATGCCCAGCCTTCTTTGGACGGTGCACGCCCCAGCATTGTGAGGCCGATTGTGCGGGCAAACCAATTCGAAATCAAACCAGCCATTATCCAGATGATTCAGAACACCGTCCAATTTGGAGGAACTGCTGTGGACGATCCAAACACACACAACGCGGATTTTCTTGAGATTTGCGATACTTTTAAATTTAATGGAGTTTCCGATGATGCTGTTAGACTGCGTTTATTTCCTTTCTCTTTGCGTGATAAAGCCAAAGCTTGGTTGAATTGTGTACCTGTAGGTTCGATCGCTACATGGGAGGACATGGCGAAGGCGTTTCTTATCAAATACTTTCCTCCATCAAAAACCATGAAGCTGCGAGCTGACATTACAAAATTTGCTCAGTTCGATCAAGAGTCACTATATGAGGCGTGGGAGCGTTTCAAGGATCTATTACGAAGATGCCCACATCACGAGTTACCACTTGGGTTAGTCGTTCAAACTTTTTATTACGGTTTGCTTACTCCTAACCGTACTATGATAGATGCTGCTGCGTGTGGGAACCTGTTGAGGAAGACTGCGGAAGAAGGATATGAGTTGTTGGAGGAGATGGCTGCTAGCAGTTATCATCCTCAATCTGATAGAAACAACCAGCGGAGAAGTGCAGGAGTGCACCAGGTAACTGATTTTTCTGCTATTACTGCACAACTTGATGCTTTAAACAGGAAAATAGATGGCTTGAACTTGGGTGGCACGGCTATGCGTTTGCAAGAGGTATTCTGTGAGAAATGTGGAGGTGAGCACTATGTGAAAGACTGTCAAGATGACAATCCATTCTATGTGCCCGAAGGAGCACCTGTGCATCAAGTGGGAGTCCAAAACCGCCCACGGAATGACCCTTACTCAAACACATATAATCCTGGGTGGAGGCAACATCCCAACTTCTCATGGGGCGGTCAAAACAGTCAGAATAGGCCGCAAGGAGGACAACAATATGGGAAACAACCGATGTACAGATCCGATCCTCCTAGAGAAGAAAAGTCCAACTTGGAACAAATGATGTCTAAGTTTATCTCATCCACTGAAACTCGACTCCAAAACCAAGATGCATCAATAAAGGGGCTCGAGAATCAAATTGGACAGTTGGCCAAGATGATAGCAAGTCGAGAGCCGGGCACCTTGCCAAGTAATACCGAGACTAATCCAAAAGAGCAAGTGAAGGCCATTGAGTTGAAGAGTGGAAAGATTTTGGAGGCTAGAGAGAAAGAGAAAAGCCAAGTACCGGATGAGCAGGCTGAGGCGTCAAAAGGTAAGTCATCTAACTCTACACCAGCACCCACGGCACATCCTAGGATTGTTATTCCCCCGCCTTTCCCTGCAGCATTGAAAAAGGCAAAACTAGATGCACAATTCGGTAAATTTCTTGAGGTGTTTAAAAAATTGCATATCAATATTCCCTTTGCCGATGCTTTAATGCAAATGCCTAGTTATGCCAAATTCTTGAAGGACATCTTAGCTAACAATCGAAAATTGGAGGATCACATGACAGTGAACTTGACTGAGAGTTGCTCTGCTTTGGTGCAAAACAAAATCCCACCGAAACTAAAAGACCCAGGGAGTTTTTCTATCCCTTGCATGATTGGTGATGTTGTTTTTCGTAAAGCATTGTGTGATCTTGGTGCAAGTATTAATCTGATGCCCTTATCTGTTTTCAGGAAACTCGGATTAGGAGAGCCTAAGCCGACGAGGATGTCTTTACAACTGGCTGACAGGTCTGTCAAGTACCCCCGCGGAGTGATTGAGGATGTGCTAGTGAAAGTGGACAAGTTTATCTTTCCTGCGGACTTCGTGGTGCTTGATATGGATGAGGATGAGGAGATGCCTCTGATTTTGGGTAGACCGTTCCTTGCGACTGGCAAGGCACTGATTGATGTGCAAGAAGGGAAGTTGCGATTGAGAGTGGGCGACGAAGAGATTACTTTTGATGTGTTTAATGCACTTAAGCACACACTGCATTCTGATAGTTGTTTTAGAATTGATGTGTTTGACTCTCTTGCGTCTAACTATGTGCAGGATGCTCTTAGGGACCCTTTGGAGGCCACTATCGATACTGAATTGGGAGAAGCGGACTTGGGTGAAGAAAGAGCCGAAATTGTGGCACACTTTAATGCCAACCAACCATGGAGAAGGCCAATGAGGATGCGACTAGAGGATCTGGGAGAACGAAGAGATTTGACCCCTCAAAGGTCAAGCATCGAGGATCCCCCAACACTTGAGCTGAAGCCGTTGCCTCCACACCTCAAGTACATGTATTTAGGTGAGAATAACACTTTACCTGTCATTATTTCTGCTGCTTTGACAGATGTGATGGAGGAAAAACTGTTGGAAGTATTGAAAGCACACAAGGGTGCATTTGCGTGGAAGGTGGCGGATATCAAAGGGATCAATCCATCAGTCTGCATGCACAAGATCTTGATGGAAGAGAAGTACTCACCTCTTGTGCAACCTCAGAGAAGATTGAATCCTAAGATGCGAGAGGTAGTGAAAGCTGAAACGATTAAGCTTCTCGATGCAGGTATTATCTACCCTATATCTGATAGTGCATGGGTAAGTCCCGTTCAATGTGTGCCAAAGAAAGGTGGGATTACTGTTATCACAAATGAAAATAATGAATTAATACCCACTAGGACTGTTACGGGATGGCGTGTGTGCATTGATTATAGAAAATTGAATGATGCCACCCGTAAAGACCACTTTCCCCTTCCCTTTATTGACCAGATGCTTGAGAGGTTAGCGGGTCATGAGTTTTATTGCTTTTTGGATGGGTATTCGGGGTACAACCAAATTATGATTGCGCCGGAGGACCAAGAGAAAACCACTTTCACTTGTCTTACGGCACTTTTGCTTTTCGCCGCATGCCGTTTGGTCTCTGTAATGCCCCTGCCACATTTCAACGTTGCATGACCGCTATATTCCATGATATGATAGAAACTTTTCTTGAAATTTTTATGTATGATTTCTCGATATTTGGCTCTTCTTTTGATGATTGTTTGCAGAATCTGACGGTAGTGTTGAGGAGATGTGAGGAGACAAACTTGGTGCTTAATTGGGAAAAATGCCACTTCATGGTACAAGAGGGAATCGTCCTAGGGCACAAGGTTTCGGGGGACGGAATCGAGGTGGACAAGGCGAAAGTTGAAGTGATTAAGAACTTACCACCTCCGGCGTCCATAAAGGGAGTTAGAAGTTTTCTGGGCCACGCCGGTTTTTACCGGCGTTTTATCAAAGATTTTTCTAAAGTTGCCAAACCTCTATCTTCTTTACTCATGAAAGATGTATCTTTTGACTTTAATTCTGATTGTTTGCAGGCATACGAGAAGTTGAAGGAGCGCTTGGTGACGGCTCCTGTCTTGGTAGCACCGGATTGGGATCTACCCTTCGAGATCATGTGCGATGCTAGTGATACTGCGGTAGGTGCTGTCCTCGGCCAAAGACAGAACAAGGTATTCCACACTATATACTATGCAAGTAAGACTCTAGATGAGGCACAATTGAATTATGCTACCACCGAAAAAGAGTTACTTGCAGTAGTGTTTGCACTTGACAAGTTTCATGCATATCTTGTTTTGTCTAAAGTCATTGTCTACACTGACCACTCTGCACTGAAACATTTACTTGCTAAGAAAGATGCAAAACCACGCCTACTTCGGTGGATTCTATTGTTGCAAGAATTTGATTTAGAAATAAAAGATAAGAAGGGTGTTGAGAATGTGGTTGCAGATCATTTGTCTAGATTAGAAAGTATTCGTAATGATTCTGTTGATCATGCTATCGATGATTGGTTCCCGGATGAGCAACTATTTGAGGTGAGAAATCGTCCATGGTATGCAAATTTCGCCAACTTTCTTGTCACAAACACACCTCCACCGAACCTATCCTTTCACCAACGAAATAAATTCTTTTCTGACGTGAAATACTATTTTTGGGAGGAACCGTTCTTGTTTAAGATTTGTGCAGATTCCATGATAAGACGGTGTGTTGCGGAGGAAGAGTTTTATAAGATCCTCAACCATTGCCATGACCGTGAGGTAGGTGGTCACTTCGGACCAACAAGGACGGCATCCAAGGTACTTGAATGTGGCTTTTATTGGCCAACTCTTTTCAAAGATGCTCGTTCTTATGTGCTACACTGTGATAAATGCCAGCGGTCAGGTAACATCTCTAACCGTCACGAAATGCCGTTAAATAATATCATTGAGTGTGAGGTTTTTGATGTGTGGGGAATAGACTTTATGGGACCATTTCCTAGTTCGTTCACGAAAAAATACATTTTGGTGGCGGTGGATTATGTGTCTAAGTGGGTAGAGGCAGAAGCATACGCAACTAATGATGCTCAAGTGGTTCTAAAATTTTTGAAGAAAAACATTTTTAACCGCTTTGGAACACCACGAGCAATCATTAGTGATGGTGGCACTCATTTTTGCAACAAACTCTTTGAAAAACTTTTAAGCAAATATGGTGTCACACATAAGATCTCTACCCCTTATCACCCCCAGACGAGTGGTCAAGTGGAAGTGTCGAACCGAGAGATAAAGAGAATTCTGGAGAAAGTGGTAGGCGTCAGTAGGAAAGACTGGTCGGTGAGGTTAGATGATGCTCTATGGGCATATAGGACTGCTTTTAAAACACCTATAGGCACTACACCGTATAGGTTGTTATTTGGTAAAGCATGTCATTTACCTGTCGAGTTGGAGCATCGTGCATATTGGGCAACAAAAGCGCTGAACTTTAATTTTACTGATGCAGGTGAACAGCGTTTGCTTCAATTGGACCAATTGGAGGAGTTCCGGAATCAGGCATATGATCTTGCATTGTCATACAAAGAGAAAACAAAGAAGGCTCATGACAAGAGGATCATCGAGAGAGAATTCAAAGAAGGCGAAAGTGTCCTACTCTACAACTCCCGGTTGCGACTGTTTCCCGGAAAATTGAAGTCACGATGGTCTGGTCCATTCGTGATCGCAAAAGTTTATCCATCGGGAGCTGTAGAATTGAAAGATGGGAAGGATGGGACATTTACGGTCAATGCCCAGCGACTGAAGCACTACATGGGTGGCACAGTTGAGCCGCAACTTGGAATCACCTGGTTCCAAGACACTCCGAACTGAGACAAATCGACAGTCTAGCTCTCGACGATAAATTGAGAACTTACTTCTTTTCCCTTCTCTTGCATTTAATTTAATCTTCCTTTTTCTTTCGTGTCAGCTTATTTTCCAGTTGTGTTAAAAAAAAAAAAAAGGGAGTGAAATGTGAATTTTTCCCGAGAACTCGGCGCCCGGGCGGTAATTTATTACCGCTCGGGCGCGAAGTGAACGCAATTGTCCAGAGAGCGTGGCGCTCGGGCGGTAATAATTTACCGCTCGAGCGCGAACATCTGCCTCTCAAATGTGTTCCCGAGGACTCGGCGCTCGAGCGGTAACTTTTTACCGCTCGAGCGCGACGACCTTTTAAGTCGCAGACCCCTTTCCTCTCCCTCACTCTGCACGGATTTTCCCCAATTATTTTCTCTCAAACCCTAACCCCCCTTCACTCTCCTCTCATCTTCTTGCAGGGAATCACTCCAACTATCAAGATTCAGGCATCGTGGGCAAGCGTCTCCTGCGGGATTCAAGCGTCATCCTCTCCGATTCCCCCACAATCTCTCTCATCCACTCCTATGGCTCCCAAGAAGAAACAAAGAGGTACTTCCGCTTCTTCGACTTTTGATAGGCATCGCTTTGTTAGTGAGGAAGCTCGGGCTAGGTATGAGCATGCTAAGATAAATAGAAATCCGATAGTGGAGAGGGGATTCCGAAAACAACTTGAAGATAGGCACCTAGGACCTCGGATAGAATTGGAACGGCGCGGATGGGAAACTTTTTACAATCATCCTAAGGCGGCGGTAGTTTCGGTGGTGCGTGAATTTTACGCGAATGCTATGGAGGGGAGAAATGGGACGGTGTTTGTTCGGGGTATACATGTCCCGTGTGACTCGGCAACTATCAATGCACTGTTGGAAACGGCGGAGGTCGACAACTCTCGTTTTGAGGCTTTAGCTGCTGACCCGAACTATGACTTGATTATCACCACGCTATGCCATCCGGGTGCGGGTGCGATGTGGAAACCAGTGGGCGGCCCGCCGAGCTGTTTCGACGAGAAATTCTTGACCGTTGACGCTGCCATGTGGTACTTATTTGTGGCCCGACGGATGATGCCGGTCTCGCATAAGAGCGAGGTCCAAAAGGAATGAGCGGTTCTCCTGTTTGCGTTAACTCACGGCTACGACGTGAATGTGGGCACACTTATCCACTCTCAAATCATGTTGTGTGCTCGCAACAGTCACGTCGGTCTGTTCTTCCCGACCATTATCTCCGAGTTGTGTGCCCGGGCGGGAGTTCTATTCTGGGACGACGAGGAGTGGATTCAACCCATGAAGCCGATTTCCATCGAAGATGATAAGCGAAAGTATGCCAAGCGACAGATTGACTTCCCCACTGAGGAGGAAAATTTAGGTGGCTCTAGCACCGCCGCTCCACGCAGCCGTCCACTACCACCCCGCCGGCGAACGCACACCGATATGATGGCCGAGAATCTCGCCTTCCAAACGCATCAAGGTCAATTCAACTCGTATGTCACCGACCATCTGTCTCACATTGACTCCATGATGCGCTCGCTGCTTGTGCAAGGGGGCGTTGACCCATCGACCGTGCCGCCATCTCCGCTACCTCCTCCCCCATTCCAGTTCCAGTATGATTATTACCAGCACGGGGGTGCCGCCGGAGTGCAACCGCCGGAACATGACGAGGATGAGCCGTGATCAGGGGAGTTTACTGTTTCCCCTTTCCTTTTTATTTTGCATATTCTCTTTTGCATTTGCATTTATGGTTCTTTTTGTGCTTAGTTTTTGTTTCATTTTGTGCAATGAGGGCATTTCACAACTCTAGTATGGGGGGGTAGATTGTTTTGTTAGGTTGTTTTGCGTGTTTAGTTAATTGGTTTTTAAGTCATTGCATTTATGTTGTTTAAAGTCGTTTATGGTGAGAAGACATGTTTATGAGCCAATGATGATGGTGAATTGATAGTTTACAAAAATATTGATTGGGTCACGTCGTGAATGATACTCGTGATTGTTAAAGCATGAATTATGGTACAAATTTTGAACTTTTTGAGCACATATGCGTGGGGGCTAGAATTTTGTAGGAATAATGGTGAAATTTGAAAGTTTTATGTGGTTAACTTGAAAGGCACCATTTATGAGTTGATTTAGCATACAAACCCGTGAAAATAAGTCGCTATGTGGGACCTTGAATGAGAAAATTTGAATTGCCTTTAACTTTACATTTACCTCCGTTCCAATGCACTCATTAAAAGATCATACTCCCAACCGGCTGTAATCCAAAGTTATATTATATTCTTAGCCTAGGGAATACATGTGTGAAAATTGTGCATTAAAAAAAAAAAAAGAAACAAAAAAAAAAAGGAAAAAAGAATAAAGAAGGAGATATAAGGTGAGGGGGGAGCCGAAATAAAAGGAATGAAATTCTATTCCTAGGCTAAAAGTTGGAGATGTAAGGACATGAGGAAAGTCAGACGATAAGTCTTGACGAGTGCACAATGAAAATGATCGGTGTACTCCCAACTTTTAGCCAATTGAGCTTATTTTCCTTCTTTTCGACACCCTTATCTGCACTTACAAGTTGAATAAAGTTCAATTTATGGCTAGTGATAAATGGACACAGGGATGCATGCTAGTGAGACTTGTATTGAAGTGTTGATTGAGTGAATCGCATGATTTGATGATTGATCTATTTGACGTACAAATGACTAGACCCATCATGACACACACACACGTTCAAATTAGTGTCAATATTTATGTGTAGACGAGAATGAGTATTCGTTGCGACTTGACTTGATTATGATGGGTAGTGGGAAAGTAAACTGAGGCATGAACATAAACGTGTCACTTCACCATTGGTATTTAATTGTGTTGGTTAGTTCTTGTTTGAGTCTTTTACTTTTGTTGTGTTTGTTTAGAGTCTCGTGCTTTAACCTGTTTTGCTTGAGGGCAAGCAAAAGGTTAGTATGAGGGGGTTGATAGGGGGTGTTTTTGCGTGTTTATTGCATTAGTTTTAATCGTGTTTACATTGCGCATGCATGCATTTCATTTATTTTTTGTTCATTTTATAGTTATTAATTGCTTTTGATTATGTCTCACTTGTGTGTGATGGATCTGCAGGAAAAATGATCGGAGAACGAAAATCAGAGCGAAAGGTGGAAAGCTCAAGAATATTGGACAGAACAAGCGGCGCCCGAGCGGTACATTTCTACCGCCCGGGCGCGAGAAGTTGAAGTGCCGAGACAGAACATGTGGCGCTCGGGCGGTACTTTTCTACCGTCCGAGCGCGAATGCCGCACAAGTCCAGCAACTCACAGAGAGTGTGGCGCTCGAGCGGTACTTTTCTACCGCCCGAGCGCCGCCTATTTTTGGAAGATTATTGTGCGCGATTTCTTACCTTAATTTTGGGAGGGTGGCTGATATGGTAAGGCGATTGGTCGACTTTGGAGTATTATTCAGACATATTTTGGAGAGCCAAGGAGTTTTTGAAGAGCTTTTTGCACTTGGATTGAAGATTCGACTGTGTCCGAGCATCGTTCTTCGCAGAATTCGTCACGTCTCGTATTTTTAGTTTATTTTCCGTCATTTAAATATTGTTTTGCTGATTTTCATCATGAATTCTAGTAGCTAACTTTCATATTTGTTGGGATTAAAGGGGATCCTACCCCAAACTTTTAGTTGATTAATTTATATTTTGAGTTGTGCTTTATTCTTGATTACACTACGATTTTTATTGTGTCGTTTGAGCGTAGCTAACTTTTACGATGATTTTATATCACGAGTGAGTTCGAGAGAATAACTAGTGATAGGATCGAGTAGTATAATCTGCGGATCTACAATTTGCATAGACATATGAAATTGGATACGTGCCGATAGTCATAGTCCTTAGGGTCGAAAACTAGGGGATTTCATCAATCGAAATGCGGTTCATTCTTGATAAATAATTAAAGACATTTAATTACTTCATTGAGTGAATTAGTTTGGCATAGCTCGAGAGAGTGTGTTCAATTGAATAGGAAATCCTGTCGGAAGCGTAGAACACAATCGAACGAATTGATTAATTAATACGGGGTAGGTGAACCAGAATTCCCAACAAATTCTTTTATCGTTTGAAATTTAATCCATTGATTTAGCATTCATATTTCATCATTTAATCTTTGAGCTTGTTTATTTAAATTTCCTTGAATTTTATTAGTCATAAAACAAACAATCAAATTTCGTCGCTAAAGTTTCAATAACTAAAATAATACTTGTTAAATACAGTCTCCAGTGGAACGATACTCGTACTCATATACACTATACTATTACTTGACATCGTGCACTTGCGATTACATTTTGAGCATACAAAATCATATTTTCTTGGGGAATTCATAGTGCAAGTTTTGCTCGATCAGTGTGTTTAGATGTTATTTATTAGTCCTTGAAAGGTCAGAAGTTCTCTGCTTGCGCATAGAAGAAGTCGAACGAAGGCTGCCACAGTGCACGTGTAGTGCTTAAATTCAGTACACGTATAACTCATGCATTATTTAAACTGTTAAATATTTTATTTAAGTTTAAAATGATTTTAGTGATGCATGAATTATTTAAATTGCATTATTTTAATGTTTATGTGATGCACGTTAAAATGTTTTTCGAGTTTCATGTTTCAGGCGATTATTCGAGGCGGAATCGAGGAAAAGACCGGTGACGATTTTTGCAATTTTAATGTGGTATTTTATTTTAAGTTGAGGTTGGGTTATTTTAACTAAGTTATTAAGTTGGTAGTATTTTAAAGCCTAAATTTATTTATTTAGTGATTTAAGAGTTTGAAACTTTTAAAGTTAAGCATTTTGTGTGTGTTAAAGGGATTTTATTAAGAGTGTGGTGATTTACTATTTTTTTAGTTACTTGGTAATGGAGTTAACATTTTTAAATAGTTTTATTAATTACTTAATTAAGCACTTCTCCCCTAAATTACTAATCGCACACACGCACACACTTTTACACACACTAAATATCGACATAACACACACAATTCTTTTCAGATTTTAAAATTTTTGAGAGGTTAGACAACCTAGGGTCTCATTCCCAAGTGAGCAGCCGCCCCTCCCCTTCGGTTCCAACAAGATTTTTTTGAATTTTCTTCAAAGAAAATCGTGCCATGTTCGTCCCGGATCGACCCTCACTCCGTTTCCGCTTCGGTATCGTCGTTACGATATTTCTAATCATCAAAGGCACGTATATTCTGTTATTTTTGCATCGATCTCGTCATATTATGTGTCGTGTTATTTTTATGCGTAAAATTTTATGTATGATGTTCGTCGTTTGAGCAGAAAATGGTTTGGAACAGTTTTGAGAAAATTTTTAGATCTGAAAACTCGTTTTTACTGTCTTTTCAAATACTGCGATTTTTCGGTCGTGAATCTGATAAAACGTTCAACGTGAGAATTGTAGAACTTTTCGATACCTTCGATTTGATATAAAATTCGAAATATTTGGGTAAAAATTGAGTGAGTTATGACCGTTTTCGTGGGACTGCTCAAATTGTGTTTCCTGAAAATTATGTTAGTGATATGTTCTTGAAGTTATTTGTTACAGGCTTCGTTGGGCATTGACGGGCTTGTGCTACTGCATTTAGATATGTTATGGGATGTATTTAGGTGTTATTTGGTGGTTCGTTTGGGTCGGGATTGGCTTGGGATGTAATAGAAGTCGTAGGAAGCGAAACGATTACGAGTTATTGTTGTACTAAAGTTACTTGTCGATGTTTGGGAACGTTCGGGGTGTGTGTATGGGTTTGAATCAATGTAATAAGATCCTATGATGAGTCTTGAGGTGTTGGTTCATGGTCCTTAGACTTGGATTGAAAGGGTGAATGAATAAGTTAGTGAATTTTCGTGAGTTTGCAAGTCCAGTGCCTACCCGGACCCCTTCCCGGACCCCTACACGGAGCCCGTGTCCGTTTTTCTTCAAAAATACGAAATTCCAGTGCCTACTTAGACCCGTACACGGACCCCTTGTAGGGGTCCGTGTACCCCCTTTAAAAAAAATAAAATTTGGAGTCTAAAATTCGGACATTCCAATCTCAATGCAGAAATTATTTGTGATCGTTAATGCGATCCAAACAAGGAACGAAGTCTCCGATCGTAGACATAATTAGACGATCAAAAGAATACGATCCGTTCGAAAGGATATACTAGAAAGACTATTTTCACTTAAATATTTTGGAGCCAGCGTGGAATACGCAAAGATAACAAATTGCGTTTCAAATGTCTAAACAAAATTTTAAAACTTCTGATACACCTTGGGTGCGAGAAAACAGTATTCATACACAAATATTGGGACAAAGAATCATACCATGTGCGACCTGCAATTTGTGCTGTAAATTGTCATGGTGGCCTTCACAGCAAGTGGAAGATCGTTCCTGATGATGTACCAAGGGTCATTTGGTACTGTATGTTGGAGAATATAAGAAGAGGTTTGTTATCAAGATTACTTTACTGAAGTATCCGCTCTTCCAGGTATTGCTAGATAAAGCTCGAGAAGTATATGAATTTACTGCTGATTCAAGACTGCATACCCCGTGATGAAAATCTTTTCCTCGTTGTTCAATGCGCCAAATCCCCAACTGATCAATGACTTCCACTGATATGTAACCTACAAGTCTGGAAAAATTATTTCATCCATTGTCATTTGTCTATTCTTTAAAAATGACTGTAAGTTCACACATGACCTATTGTACTCTTGTCATACACATAACACCACTTTGCCATCCAAATAGACTGCCTCATCAAGGGACAGAGAAGCTAAAAGATTCAACTAAACTGATTTGTGTCACCAGCACAATCAATACACAAAGCAATATGCATAAGACAAACACACATTCTACTATCATGCACTACAGATTTATATCTGAAAAATGAACATGTGGAAATATTTGCTCATCTAACTTCTCAGGAAAACTCATAAGCATTTTGATGCTTGACTGATCAATTGAACAACGAACCACTACACATCTGAGCTTTCCGTATCTGGCAAGACACCACGAATACATCGGCATATATTGAGACCTGCACTTGATCCCATAACAATCAGAGTTACAGGAAACAGTCAAGTTAGAAATGTTTCACAATTACAACAGAATTGCAAATGCTGGTAAATATATTCCAATAAGAATACCATGAGAAGAGCAGATTACCACTACGATTGTACTCAAACATCATTCAAGCCGACCAAGAATCCAATTTCTGGAATCAGATTTAAACCCAAAAAAAGCTAACGAAGTCCAAAGTTAGTAACCTAGCCAGTTTGTAATCTTGTTGCATCTTCAGGTTTTATGTACATATTGCTAACGCTCCAAAGAAACAGTTGAAATAATTTTATATCCTGCAAATAGGAATAAAAAGAGAAGAAATAGCCCATGAAAAAAGAAAGTATTGAGGGTCTGTTGTGTGTTTGTCACTGCTAGAAAACAAATCAAATTTTTTTATAACACACTAGCATATCAACCTTTTAAGAGTTTTTGCTGCTTTTTCACTTAAAAATTGCAATATCTCAGAAACTGTGGCTGATGTAGTTCTTGTCTGTTTGTACTTGGTCATGCAAATACTTAAGTTTTTAAATATTTTTTATCTAGTAATTTATCCAAACTTAACCAAGTAACCCACTGGCTGAATATAGTAAACTGATAAGATTTTGGATCTAACTAGCCAATGAATTAAGGGAAACAAATGTGCTGATGTCTGTGGCTGCCAAACAAAGTGAACAAATTATGATAGCACATTCATATGCATTTAATGTAGAGAAAGAAAGACTTAGAACTTAGAAGCCCATAAAAATTTAAACTGTGAAGCCACAGATGTTTATTAAACTATGAACCAGTGTTCTACTTAGAAAGGAAAAAAACATGCTCGTCCAGCCAGAAGCTTATGCATCATTACCATGAAACTAAGAAGAGCAGGAATGAGTGTACTTTTACTTCAGCTCTTAAAAATCAACCATTCGCAATCCAATAAAGCAAGCATCACAAATAAATTATGAATATTTCGTCAAAATAACCGGTTCGGTAAGTAAAGGTAACATGTGTTGGTTGAAAAGCTGCAAGTCGTCAAATCACAGAAAAAAACAGCTATCATCATATGGTGAATAGCTGATTCATGTGCCAAAAAAAAACATTAATAGATGTCCACCAAAGCAGCAAGAAAAGAAAAAAAATAATTTTGGTTCATACTTCATACGCACTGGAATCAATTTGATGTGAAGGTAATGAAGTTGCTCATGTTACCCTACACAACAAAAAACATTAAAGGTAATGAAGTTGCTCATATCACCTTGCCACAAACCATCATTACATGTCTTCAAGGGCATTAAATACTCATGTTACAAAGCTGTACAATCATCATAAAAATTCCTGGAAGACATACAATCTCTTGCCTCATTCCAGAGTTTATAGAATTCATACAAATGGTAACATCAACAAACAACTGAAGTACTACTTCACATATCCTGCATACTTAACAAAAGAAGCACCAAAAGGCTGACAGTGCTAAAGCACCTCAACTGAGCCAGTTACCACTACCATTAGTATAAAACTCATGGCATGGAACAGATTTTCATAGTTAGGAATTTCCTTCAGGATCATCTACCAACGTCAAGCAGACCATCCAATTCTCTTCGACCAAATGTCCGTCCAGCCGAAGAATCATTTTTATGCCTTGCTGCAAAGTAAAATACAAGCCAAGCCATCATGAAATAAACCTCCATCGATGACTGAAAAATCAGTGTGAAAACATCTCCAGACATCCTTCTCAACAACCATCTCCCAATGGATCCACAAATGATTGCTTCTAACCATCTAATCACAAAAGCAGGGTAAAACAATGCCATCAACATATTGCACCCTTCTTTCACAATCTCTTTGCCACCCATCCTTGAATCAACTATCGCAACCCAAGTATCCACTGCAAAAATAGAGCCCAACATCAAGTCACTAAAGAACCATGTTACAATAAACCCAGCACTCTCCCATTCGTGTCCTAGTACCCATGGTGCCACGTTGGCAAATGGCATAAACTTCATTCTCAAGAAAACCTTAAAGAACACGTATTGATCCTCTATCTCCCCAAAAAAAAATATTCCCATCAACTGAGCCATGGCGTCCCTCACAGCCCATTTCAGGAGAATAAACCCTGAAAGCTTCTTGAGCCCAATATTTGACCCATACCAAAACGTGCGAAAAATTGATCGGGAATTCCCCAGCAAATTATCCACTACTTTCAGGAAGATAATTCCATTCACCAAAGTATATGTAACTATAAACGCCACTACGACATACACATAAGCAGCTGATAGCAACCCAGCTAAAAAGAACAGGGAAGTAGCGTCACGGCGCCCCAGTTCAAAACCCTTGATCAAGAAATCCATATCGACAACTGCATTACCATCATCCAGTCTGCTACCTTCAAATTTCCTCCTCTCTTCTTCTTCCAAAAACGAAACGTTTTTCCTGAATTCTGGCTTAAAACTGACACCTCCAGGCCTAACAATTTTGGGATAGGAAAATCCGTGATCAATGATCGAGTTAGAGAATCCGTAATCGGGTTTGAAGTCAGAAAGAATCACAAGAGTCGCATTAGGGAGGAACTTATTAGAGGAAGGATGGAAAAGGGAGCGGTCAAAATCAGAATCACCTGAGAAGAAATCATCGTCCAGAGTCCCGACACGCGAGAGGTGGAGAAAGGCGCCGCGGCGACGGTGGTGGTGGTGGTTGTTGTGGTGGTGGTGGTGGGTCCGGGAGGGTGCCAATAAATCGACACGGGACAGCAGGGATTTGAACGACGGGTCTTTGTCAATAAGGGAGTACAGATAGTGAGATGCGCTGTGAACGTTGGAGCGGAATGTGAGGAGGAGGGAGGAGAGGATGAGGGAAGCGAGGAGGTTAGTGTAGAACAACGACGTCGTTTGCTTCAGGATTTGGGTGGTGGTGGTGTGGCGGATGACGAGCTGCGGAGGCGGCGAATTGCGTTGGTTCATGGCCGGCGATATGCGATGGACCTGCCCAATGATGAGGGATTAAGGGGCTTGGGAGAGGCGTGGAAATGGTGGAGAATTATTGGGAAAAAAAAAAAATTAAATCAATTTTTTATTTACAAAAGAGTATAATTTGTTAAAAGTAAAAAATTACGGTAAAAGTAAAAATCTCATACTCATAAAATATATCAAATTACATATTATATAAAATTTTCTCTTTACTCGATCGTGTGTTTCTTCACAAATTGAGAGGCATATATGTAAAATTTCTTTGGAAATAATCCGAAAATAAATACATCATTACATACATTATCATACACTAATTTTCAATATCTACAATTCTTATTTTCAACATTCAACTTCTTATTTTCATCATTCAACTTTTTATTTTCAACACTCCCTCTTGTGATGATGATCATGATAAAATGATTATCTTCATTACGTGTTTTTATACTGCCTCGTTACAAACCTTACTAGAAAAAACCCATTATATAAAAATCATAGTAAAGGAAAAAGTGTGCATCACATAAAATCCCCCTCGTAGATTTCGCATCTCAATATTATATCTATGCTTTCTGAATATTGTCGTAAGAAGCGCCTTTGTGAAGAGATCTGATCAGTTTTCACTTGATGAATGTAACAAATATCAATATATTTATTCTTCTCAAGCTCTTGGGTGAATGCGAAGAACTTAGGGGGAATATATTTAGTTCAGTCGCTTTTTATGTATCCATCTTTCATTTGAGTAACACATGCAACATTGTCTTCATATAGTATGACATGCTTCTTGTCGAATGATAATCTGCATGAGATTTGGATATGTTCGGTCATTGATTTTAGCCACACATTCACGGCTTGTTTCATGTAGTTCAATAATCTCGACATGATTTGATGAAGTTGTTACAAGTGTTTATTTCTGCGAACGCCAAGAAATTGCAGTGCCTCCACGAGTAAAGACATATCTGGTTTGGGAACGTGCCTTGTGTGGATTAGATAAATACACAACATCAGCATAACCAATTATGCTTTGTTGGAACATTTCATGTTCGCAATCTTAATTTTGATGTTAACAAAACTTGCTATTTTGTTTCTAATGATTTATTTTAGTGCGCAGGTAGCTAGGAACTGATCAGACTTCTAACTGATCAGTTAAGCTGGGTAAAACTGAAGCTGTCGAAGACGCCAACTGAAAGCATCAACTGATCAACCAAACTGAACCAGTTCAACTGATGTATCGTAAAAGAGTTCAACTGATTGTTCAGTTAATAGGTGATTCAGCAGGAGAACCTCATAAGCCCGGCCAGCTGAAGAAGTGTTCAACTGATGAAGAACCCAACTGAAGATCAGTTCAGCTGAACAATAGTGAAATCAGCTCCACTGATTTCACCAGTCCAACTGAAGACCAGTTCAACTGACCTGTTTAGAGCATTAGTTTGGAGCAATCAGTTGCAGATCAAGACAAGCTGATTTAAGTGGATTCCAGCTATGTGTGAAGGTACAAAGCCACTGTCCAGTCAAAGGACAATAATTGTCGTTGCATCAGAGCATTAATGACAAAGCGCTTCAGAAGGGCATTCAAAAAGACGAGACACAAAGTCCAAGGAGTCGATTCAAATGCAATGGATACATTAAACGAGTCTCACTATACGTTCAGTCTTCCCGCTTATAAATAGAAGACCGGTGAAGACTCAAATATAAAGAGAGAACATAACACAGATACAAAAGGGCACGCTTCAGAGTTATATCAGCTTAAGAAAGAAGGATTCAGCCCAGTTGTGAGGGAACACTTCAACATGTTATCAGCTTAGATTAGAAGGCTATTTCCCTCAGTGTGTGAGAACATCTTTCGGGTAGTTTTTAGATATCAGTTTTCACACACACACACACACTTAGTTTTTAGATATCAGTTTTTAGATATCAGTTTTCAAATACAGTCTTGCACAAAGATAATAAACTTGTGTATGTAGTCTTTCTCACATAGACGTTAAAGAAGTGTTGACTGAAAGGTGCTTCCTTCAGTCTAGTCTAGGAGTTCAGTTAAGGTAGTGTGTAAGTCTTAAGCTGGGTGGGTTTGTACAATTTGTATGTACATGAGCAACATGATCCTCAACAGTAATTCCCACTAACATACAATAATCATTGAAAGACTGAGAAGTAAATTCACATGCCTTATCAAGTTTAATTTTCTTGATTGTATGATCGAGAAATTGATTCCGCAATTTCATTATTTGAGTAAGTAATCTTGCAAATACCACATTCCGGGTTGATAATAAACATACATGTGACCATCTGCTGGAGGCATCGATCAGTACCATAAAATATCTAAATGGTTCACATAGTAGATGAATTAGTCCACAAATATCACCCTGAATACGTTCAAGAAACATAGGTGATTCAGTTTGGATTTTAGCTGGTGATGGTCTTATAATAAGTTTTCCAAGAGAACATGTTTTGTATTGAAACTTATTATTTTGAAAGATTTTTAGGTCTTTCAGCTGATGACCATGTGTATTTTCTATAATTCTTCGCATCATTGTTGAACAAAGATATCCTAATCGATCATGCCAACTGATCAGTATTGAAGAATTATCAACTACCATGTTTGATTCAATTGGAATTATATATGTATAATGCAATCCAGTAGGGAGCATTGGTAGTTTTTCAACTACATATTTCTTTCCTGATTCATTTGTGGTAAGACACATATATTTCTCATTTTCTTCATTTATTGTCTGAGTATCATACTAATGGGAATATATGTCATTGAAACTCAACAAATTTCTTTTCGATTGTGGTGAATACAAAGCATCATTTATCAGAAATTTTGTACCATTAGGTAACAAAAAATTGTACTTTACCATAACGTTTTATTAAGTCTACATGACCTGATATTGTATTCACCGTTGTTTTTGTTGGTGTTATTTCAAAGGAATATCTTTTATCTCGGAGAATAGTGTGTGTTGTACCACTATCAGGTATGCAAACTTCCATGTGATTAATTCCTTGTTTAGCTTTGTTCATTGCAGTTTCCATATTTGAACTTCAAAAAAAATATGCAATGAAAAAAAATTACTGACAATACATATGTAATTTATTGAAAAAGATAAGGTATATAATAATTATACAATTAAATATTATCATATGAGTACATAAAAAATAAATTATTTTACATTTATATTCCACTAATATATTGTTCATTTTCAGAAAATCATTGAGAAAATCTGTAGCATAAATATTTTTCATTTATATTCCACCAGCATATTGATTATTTCCAGAGAAATCATTCAAAAAATCTGCAGCATCAAAATGAGTTGAATCAATCAAACGGTCACTGCGTTCAGTGAAGTATGTCTCTCTTTGTTTCCCCTTTATCAATTCTTTATAAAGCTTGCAAAGGTGCTCAGGGGCTCGACAAATACGAGACAAATGTCCTGGAGTGCCGCATCTAAAACAAGAACTTTCAAATCGTTTTGAGTGATTTTCATTAACACTCGTGTTATCATGATGTTCTTTCAGGGGCTCGACAAATACGAGATCAATGTCCTGGAGTGTCGCATCTTAAACAAGAACTTTCAAATCGTTTTGAGTGAATTTCATTAACGCTCATGTTATCATGATATCTTTTCAGTGAGTGGTTTGTGACTTCCTTTTGAAATGATTTATTGAAATAACTATCTCGATTGTTTTTGAAACCACGGCCCGCGACCACGACCGCGACCACTTCTACGTCCACGTCCACGTCTACGACCACGGCCTCGACCTCGACCAAAACTGATAGGAGCGGTTGATAAGTTGAAATGAGTTTAGAAGGGGGATTTGAATAAACACTCACAATTTTATAATCTTTTCGAATGAAGTGTCAGTTTTTAACAAATTGAAACTAGGAATCTTGTCAGTCAATGACAATCAGTTTAACTGATAACAGTTGTGGAAATAAACTGACTGAAAAATAGAATAAATAACTAAATTAATAACACAAAGATTTATGGATGGTCGGATATTTGAATTACTCCTACGTCACCCCTTCTATCACAAAGATAGGATATGCACTAAAAGACTTTGATCGATACAAAACTTGTACAGACCCACTTCAGTTTGAACTTAACACTGCCAAAACTAAAACTCTTAGTTTACTAAATATCTCATAGTTCTTCGACTGAATTTAGCACAACTGATCTAATTAAAGATCAAATAAACAATAAACAGTTTGTGGTTATATGCTCGAAAAAGTAGCCTCAAATGCTACAAATAAATCTAAAAAGTGTGAGCTTTTTGATTTTTGAATAAGAGCTATAAATTCAGCAGGGTAACAACAAGCTTAAAATATGGATAGATCAATTGTTTCTTCAGCTGCTCTTCTCACGTATTTACAGGCTTCTCTTCAACGGTAATATTAAATATTATTTGAATCTTTATATCCGTTGATTTCCACGTCAATATTCCTCTAACATTCGTACACCGTAGCTCTGAAATGCGGCGTTCCACTACAAGTCGCAGTCTGCTTTATACTGTTGTCGGTTGAGTGTCCTTTTCAACTGATGACGTGTACAGCTGAGTGATCAGTTGATAAGCTCACAACTGAATATGTCAACTGATCAGTTTCCAACTGATCAGTCAGTTGTCTCCGATAGTTCCGTTCAGCTGGTTTCAGTTGCCTTTGATAAACTGCACATTAATCTTCAGTTAGGCAACTGTCAGTTGATTTGAGTAGTTCAGTTACTTCAAACTACTTGATCAGTTAGTCCAATTAATTAATCACTTAGTTTGTCAAACCACCAAAATTAAGTTTCCAAAAAAACATTGTCTTTGACTTTGATTTTGGTTTCCAGGTTTAAATTCATTTTTATTTACAACATTACTTCTGGAAATTCTGTTGATCCAGTAGGTCGGGACTAATGATTTATCATTAGCAGCTCGTTGTTCTTTTCCGTCACAAGAAGACAGGCGATAAGTTCAGAATATCTCGCAAATCCACGCATTCTATATTGTTGTTGTAGAGTTATATTTTATGCGTGAAACATTGAAAATGTTTTTCAAGCATTTCCGATTTCGTAACCTCATGTCCACAAAATTTTAATTGCGAGATTATTCGATACATTGCCGAATTGTAATCACTGAATTTCTTAAAATCTTGGAATCTTAACATATTTCATTCATCATGGGCGGTCGGAAGTATACCTTACCTTATATGCTCAAATATTTCTTTTAATCCTTTCCACAGAGCCATGTGATCTTTTTCGATGAGATATTCACATTTTAAACCTTCATCAAGATGTCAACGCAAAAATATTATATCTTTTGCTTTTTCTTGTGATGAAGAGATACCATTTTCTTTAATAGTCTACTTAGACTTAATGACTCAAGATGCATTTCTACATCAAGAGTCCATGGCATATAATTTTTTCCTATAATCTCGAGCGCAATGAATTCGAGCTTTTCCAAGTTTGACACTGGTGATACTCGAAAAATAACATTGCATTTTATTAGTTAAGTTCTAAATCTATTAATATGACAATAAAAAGTAACAGATAAATTATTAGTACAAGCATTTTTTAAAATAAAGAAATAAAGTGAGGCGGATATTCTCCGATAAATACAAGACTAGTGAGTATAATAACCAAAATAATTATACAAAATACCCTTGAAAGAACCATCTTCTTCTTCTTCGAAAATCTTGATGAAGAAAATTTTTAGGGAGGAAGAATAAGTTTTGAGTGATTGAATGTATTTATAAAATCATATTTATAGGGTAAAAATAGCCGTTTATGACCGTTACAAAAAAAATATGTATATGAAAACTTTATGATTATAATATGATATATATAATGTTAATTATGTTTAAATAATTATGTATATCACATCACAATATTATAATGAGGTGTCAGAAACACTTTTTATATAATATTGTGACATTATACAAATGTAGTGCCCAAATTCATTACACGTATAACTCATGCATTTATTTAATTATTAAATCATTTATTTAATTTTAAAACGAGTCTTAGTAGTGCATGATTTATTTAAATGTATTATTTTAAATTAATTATGTTTATATGATGCACGTTAAAATGTTTTTCGAGTTTCATGTTTCAGGCGATTATTCGAGGCGAGACCGAGGAAAAGACCGGGGACGATTCTTGGCAATTTAAAATGCGGTATTTTATTTTAAAAGCTATGAAGAGGCATTTTAAATAATTTATTTAGTTTAGCATTTTAAAGCCTTATTTATGTATTTAGTGATTTAAGAGTTTAAAACTTTTAAAATTAGCGTTTTGTGTGTGTTATTTTAATTTAGGAGTTTGTTTAAAATTAGTGTGGGTTAACATTTTATTATCATTTTTTAATTAGTTGATTTAGCAACAATTTCTCCTAATTAAAAACGCACACACACGTTTTACACACTCACACACACTTACATATTTTTACACACACCGAAACCGTTTAACTCACACACAAGTTTCAATTCAGAATTTTATATTTTTGAAAGAGAGAAACCTAGGGTTCCATAACATTCAGCAGCCGTCCCCTTCTCTTCGAATCTCTCAGCAATTTTCATGAGTTTTATTTCGAGATTTTAGCGCCGCGATCGTCGCGGATCAAGCCTCGCTCCGTTCCCGCATCGATATCGCGATTTCGGTAAAGTTTATCATCAAAAGGCACGTATATTCTGTTATTTCTGCATCGATCTCGTCATATTATGTGTTGTGCTATTTTTATGCGTAAAAATTTATGTGTGACGTTCGTCGTTTGAGCAGAAAATAGTTTGGATTAGTTTTGAAATAATTTTTAGATCTGAAAACTCGTTTTTTCTGTCTTTTTAAATACTGTGATTTTTCGGTCGTGATTCTGAGAAACTTTCAACGTGAACATTGTAGAACTTTTTTATACCTTCGATTTGGCAGTAAATTCGAAATATTTGGATAAACATTGAGTGAGTTATGGTGTTTTTCGTGAGACTGCTCAAACTGTGTTTTTCGAAAATTACGATATTGATACGTTCTTGAAGTTTTATGGTTGCAAGCTTCGTTGGGATCGACGAGTGATCGTTGCTGCGTCTAGGTATGCTTGATATGATGGGATGTTATTTGATATGTCGTTTAGTTTCGATAGACACTCGATTGCATTAGGAGTCGTAGGAAACGAGTCGGTGTCAATTATCACGTTTTTGAATTGTACGGTCATAGGGTGGACGTCGTTGCTTTGGGTGTTTGTGCGAATATGGTTTGATGTTATGGCATGCTAAGATGGGTCTCGGGGTGTCGGTTCATAGTCCGTACGATCGAGTTAGAGTGATAAGCATCGTATGTATTAAATTTTCGTGAGTTTCCAATTTGCGCAGGTACACGGACCCTCTCACGGACCCTTACACGGGGTCCGTGCCTTTTTATCCTTCGAAGTGTATTTTTACCGAGCGTACACGGACCTCTATACGGACACATTCACGGGGTCCGTGCCTTTCCCCTTCTGCACAACACACTTATCGAGTCTACACGGACCCAGAGCCGGACCAGGGCACGGGGTCCGTGTCCCTTCCTTTTGTTGGTACTTTGTTTGCGCACACACACGGACCCATACACGGACCCGGACCCGGGGTCCGTGTACTTCATGTTTTGGGAAAACTTAAACGTTTGCTTTGGGATTTCATGTGATGGTTTAGTACATTGATTTAAATGAGGTCAATTCCTGAGTGTTTTAGAACATCTTAAGTTATTTATGGAGTTTGGTGGTGAGCATGTGTACCTACGTCTAAGCAATGCAAGTTAAGTATTTTAAATTCAGTTAGTATGTGCATCAACGGCCCCAATCGAAGTCCAACGAATCCCTCAACGCCAAGTAAGTATGTTGACGTGCAAAAAAATATTTTAAGTTTTTGAGGTATGCTAAATGTATTGTGACCAAAATATGTTTAGGATTGGAAAGCGTTAAATTATGAACGGGGACCAATCCGCCTGTTAAATTATTAACGGGTTTAGATCGAAATTGGAAAGCGTTAAATCATGAACGTGGACCAATCAGCCCGTTATATTATGAATGGGGATCTCATGTATGTGACAGTGGATACGTCTCTGTCATCCCAGTACTGTGGTTTAGTCTGATCAGGCGATTATGTTATGGGTCACTTGCTTTGAAACATGCCTCTACGCAAAATGATGAAGCTATGTATGTTTAAGTATGTTCAAGTATGTGTGAATGTTTAAGAAAAGTTTATGGCACGTATAAGTATGTATGTACGTATGTTCAAGTTTTATCTTGCAAGTTCAAGTTTAAAGTATGTATGTCCTATTTTAAAGTTGCATGTGATCTTAGTATGTATTACTTGTTACTTCCGGTTTATACGTGTTGAGTCTTTAGACTCACTAGACTTGATCAATGCAGGTGAGGATGTTTATGAGGAGACATGATGTGGGGACCAAGGAGCAGGCTTGGACTGAGCGGGAGGCTAAACCCGAGGACCGCCATGTTTTTAAGTCTTTATGAAAATGTTCAAATACTTTTGTAAAACTCTATTTTAGATCTTTGTTGAGACGTACAGTTTATTTTATCGAATTTTGAATGCTCACGTTTTTATTTAAGAAAATTTTTAATTCTTCCGCAAATTTTAGTAGTAAAAAGTACGGTACGTTACAACAAATATATGTGTAATTATTATATAACACATTAAAAATATATAAATAGTGAAATAATCACATCACGTTATTATAATGAGGTGTAATAGACTCTTTTTATATAATAACATGATATTATTCAAATATATATATATATATATATATATATATATATATATATATATATATATATATATATACACACAATAATTAAACAATAACAATAAAATTATATAAGCAATGTAATCACATCACGTTATTATAATGAGGTGTCGTAGACTCTTTTTATATAATAACATGATATTATACATTAAATATATATACAATAAAAAGTAAATACTCTTACTTTTGAATATTGTTATCTTTTTCTTGTGTTTTTTAGCTTGGAAAAATATGGAGAACCGAACCTTCGAGTATCGTGCTGATAACATGTTAAAAGTAAAATTTACAGTAAATATCAAAAATCTCAAAATCACAAAATATATGAAACTACATACTTTATAAAAAAATTCTCTACTCAATTTTGTGTTTCTTCACAAACTGAGAGGCCTATTTATTGAATTTTTTTGGAAATAATCCAAAAATAAATACATCATCACACACTAATTTTCAATATTTACAACTCTTATTTTCAACATTCAACTCCTTATTTTCAACATTCAACCTTTTTATTTTCAACAGAAATTTCACTCCTATTGTAAATTTAATATAATTCGTGATACTGCTTTTTTTATTAAAAAAATGTCATGCAAACTTTTTTTTGGTTTTCCACATAAAAAGATGCTAAATGGAGAATTGGCTTAGTCCTTATAGCTCAATATATAATAGTTCATTTGGTATCAATATCTAAATTTGAGACCACGTTTTGATTTTGAAATTCTTGTAACAAATATTTTCTCTCATTAGAAAACGAAAAAAGAAATTAGAAGATGTTGGGTAAGTTGGAATTTGGATTCTCAATTATATTTCATTATTATGTTTAGTTCAAACTTTGAAGTGAGAAAACAAGGAGGCATTTTCACAATATTGGTTGAGTTTACCTATTCTCATTCTCCTAACGTTTTTATTTATTTATATATATTCTATCATTTTTATTTTTAACTTTTTTATAAATAAATATTTATCACTTAACTTTTATAAATAATAATAACCAATTTATCAATAATAATATTAATCGTAAAAATTTGATAAATAAAAAATCAGAGCCATGGAAATAGTCTGGTTAATAATTTGGCACATTTATTCAAATGAATATTTTAGGTATGAAAGAAACTGTTCAGAACAGTTTAAATGAAGAATATGATTTACCTAAAAAATTTAGATTTATTGAATAAATGGACTATTCCTAAGATAGAATCTAAAATGATCTATAAGTTAGGAAACATTACAAAAATTGGTTTTAAACAAGTAGTTAAAACTACAGAATCTTCGGTACCTCTTCATAATGAAGAAATGGTTATTAGAATGTTAAACAATAAGGATATTTTACCTTATAAGAAAAATTATAGGTTTATTCATATAGGTTTAATACAAATTGCCTTTAGACCTTTAACTTTACAAGGTTTACCAAAAAGCTTCATAGCAGCTTTAAGAAATGGTATAAATTTGAATTGGAAACAATCCGTTATGGGAATAATTCAATCTAGTCTTGCACATGGTCCAGTATATTTTGATGTTTATCCTAATTTATCTTTATCTTTGTCTGATATAAATATCTTAGACTCTTTAACATTAAATGTTAAAACTCATGGTTATAATTATACTCCTGAAACAGAGCTTATATGTATCTGTTATCGTATTTATTATAAACCACTATTTACACTAAATCAGATGTGTAAAAGAATATATAAAAAATTAAATGAAACTATTCTAATAGAAACTATTTGTAATAGATCTAACATTACAACTCGTAGATCTATAAAATAGGAAGAAATTGAACTTCCAGAAAATTGGATAATTGAACAAGCTGTTCCTAGAAATCCTATAATAAATAGAGATTTACAACAGGTTATACAGACTAATGAAGGATATGTTCAAATACAGTTTAATAATGAACAAAGAAGATTATTACACTCTTTTGTTTATGCTAGATCAAGATCTAGTCATTCTTTTATTTCTCCATGATAGATATACCACAAACTTCTAGAGTGTCTACTTCTCAAGTAAGAGAAGATTTAGAATCTACTGAAATAGTAGATGATTTAATTATAAATCAAAATAATATTGTTCATAAAAGTAACTTTCAAAAAGTTAAAGAAACTGATACTGTTTCAGAAATGAATTTTAATATTTAATAGATAGTAAATCAAAAATTGATTTTACTAAAGGATCTTTTGCTAGAACAAAGATCAATGCAGAATTTTATTTACCCAAATGGGAATCTTTCAGAGATTGGTACTTTAAAAGTTTCCCTGAAGAAGAATTTGAATTTATTGTTTCAGAATTGTATAAATTTGTGAAAATCAAAATAAATTAATATAATTTGTTCCTTGGTATTTCAAAACATTTATTATAGATTATATTTCTATACTTGAAAGAAATTATAAACTTTCTCCAGGACAAATTCAAAAATCTGTTTACCCTTCTCAAAAATCTTTTATTATAGAAAAGAATAAAAAAAATTTAAATTTTACCGCTTTTTCAAAATTATTTGATAATGATATGTTATAAATAACTGTTAAACATATTAATCAGATAATTAAAAAACAAAATTATGCAAATTTATATCTCACTATAATAGGAGAAGAGATAAATTCTCTTAGAGATCGGATTGATAAAATTATTTTAGCAATCAATCAGATTAAACCAGATGTTCATATACAAGAACTAGAAACTAATATTGTTTCTATTGCTACTTCTTCTGATAGACATGAATTAATTGTGGCGATGAAAATAAAAACCAGCAGCATTCTTTAAGAAAACAGTAGACGATAAGAAAATCAGAAGCTACTGCCCTAGTAAAACAAAAGCAGTAGAAAAGAGTAGAAAAACAGAATCAGAAGAAGATGTTACCTAACGGGACTAGTTTAAATGTTACCGTTAAGTTTACCAAGTACTAGTATTAATTGCATCATTAAATACTGTACGGAGTCATTTAATTCACTTTACCGATTTTAGTATAAATCAGGACTGGTTGTTTTATAACTTTTCTGCAGAAACCTTTTTAGGTAATAAAGCTGATTCAATCAAAAGTCTGAAGACATCCTCTGATCATAGACGTTGAACTCAGTCACTTATATATATACATGGAACAAACCCATATAAAAAACATGACAGTGCGCAAAATATCTTTCAAGGATCAACGCTATTTCACTCAACGAGACAACCTCGAAATTCCTTGATAACTTTGAGTTCAACACAAAGAAAAGCAGCACACGCTTCATAGCATATCTGATCTTTTGAAGATCATCTTGTGCTACTGTTTCATACACTCTTCACAATCATTTACAACACTTATACTCTATCAGAAGAGTTTGTAATCTGAAAAGAGTCTTTTCAGAACTTTTTGTATCATGTTTTCACTGTGTTGAGTAACTAAGAGTTTCAGTAGGAGAACGTGTAAGTCCTTATGAAGTGGGTGTGTAAAAGAGTTGTACTGTAATATCCAAAGTCTTTTAGCGATACCTTCTGGAAACAGGAGAAGGGGAGACGTAGAAGATTTCATCTTCGAACTTCCATAAACAACTACTGTCTACTGTTATTACTGTCTTTCACCTACTTCATCAGATTGTTTCCGCACCTATAATTGTAATCTGGTGAAAGTATACGCAACAAGATAAACTAGTATCTCTAACAGGATTTTAGTACCTCCTTAGAATGAAAAAGGAGTAGAGTTTATTCACCCCCCTCTAAACTCAACTTCGATCCACAACAATTGGTATCAGAGCAGGTTATTCTTGTTCGTGAAAAACTACAACAGATGGCACACTTTAGCAATATTCCCATGTTCTCTAAGGAAGACTTTGATGATTGGAAGATTAGAATGCAATCTCATCTTGCAGCACAAAATGATGACATGTGGTATGTCATCACAGATGGTCCATTAAATATATTAAAGCCTAACACAGCTGTTGCTGTCACTGAGGGTGCACCATAGATGGTTGAAAAATCAAGAAGTGAATGGACCATCGAAGATAAGAAGAAGGCCAACCTTGATAATGTTGCAAATGATATATTATATAAAACTGAAACAATCTGTCCTTTTTATTGCTTTAAAAGTACTGGAAAATTTTATTTATTTTTATTTAGGCCAACTATTAAAATATTTTAATAAAATATTTTGCCCTCCTAGAATAAAACCTCAACCGACTAGTATTTAAAAATTCAAGTTGGTCGATGTTTTATTTTAAAGGGAAAAATATTTTATACAAATATTTTTATTGCCAAAAATTAGAGATAGAAAAAAAAAAATTCTGGTACTTTTAAAGCAATAAAAAGGGCATGACGTTTCAGTTGGTATCAGAGCAAAGGTGCTATAAAGGGTTGTGCCACCATCAGCGCCGGGAAGATCAGTCGTAAAGCCTCCATTGTAAGTTTTTCAAGCTTTATGTGATTCAGTGTGTTCTTACCTGCATGACGTTATGGATATCATGATTATGCTACATGTTTATTAGCTTTTGAGTATTTTTGCTATGCATGCTTAAATTGCTAATTGAGTTAGGATTTGTCACATGATTAGAGAACTTAGATTTAAATGCATGTTGGTTACGTTAGAATTTGGAAAACATTCAGATATAATGCCTCCTAGACGTGCACCCGTTCATGAGAATCAAGACAAAAATAGTGTTAATCGTCGAGGGAACAGTCAAGGAAATGCACCACCACCACCACCCCCACCTGGGGATCCTGCTACTCGTGCATTAGAGGGCATGGATCGTCTTTTCGAGCAACAGTTACAGCAGCAGCAGTTGCAACAGCAACAGTTACAACAACAGTTACAGCAGATGCAGCAGCAGCAACAGACGACTAGGCCACAGCATGATATCTATGAGCAGTTCTGGAGGCTAGGGCCGAAGGAATTTTCTGGCACCACCGATCCATTTGCTGCTGAGAGTTGGATCCGTTCACTTGAGGTACATTTTCGCTATCTAGACATGGGAGACGCCGACCGTGTGAGGTGCACTACTTATCTGCTTAGGGATGACGCTTCTTTATGGTGGGAAGGAGCCGAGCATGGTGTTGACCTTGCTACAATCACTTGGGCACAGTTCAAAATAAAATTCTATGAGAAATACTTTACTGCTGATCTCCAAAGTCGGATAAAGAGGGAATTCATGACTCTCCGTCAGGGAGACGTATCTGTTGCTGACTTTGTGAAGAAGTTCGATAGGGGATGCCACTTTGTGCCCCTTATTGCTGGAGATGCAGAAGAAAAGCTTAGGCATTTCATGGATGGCCTACGACCTACCGTTCGGGATAAAGTTATGATGATGCGTCCGGGGAATCATGCTATGGCAGTTACTTATGCATATCAGGTTGGCAATCCTTGAGGGACATTGACTTTGAGTTACAGCGTAAGAGGCAACAGCATCAGAATAATAATCAACCTAACAAGAAGCCATACACGGGACCTCCTAGACCTCAAGGGCCTCAAAAGCCCCAAGGTCAAGTCAAGAAGCCAGCGCCACCAAAGCCACAGAATCCGGGAGCACCAAAGCCTGCTGAGAGGCAACCATGCAAGGAGTGCAACCGTCTACATCTTGGCAAATGCGAGTTGGGATCATATAAATGTTTCTACTACAAGGAGGCCGGTCACAAAGCTATTGATTGCCCAAAGAGGAAAGCAGCTACTACGACCCGAGCTTATGTTATGAATGCCGAGGAAGCTGAGGAAGAGGTATACACTACACTCATCACAGGTAACCTAGTTATTTAACATTTTTATATTGCTCATTATTGCATAAAATGTTAAATTGGTTATTAGAATTGATTTGGGATCAAGTTTCGACCAAGAATAAATTAGGTTGTATGTTCTACTTAGTTGGACTTAAGTGATGATTTTAGGAACCATAGAAAATGATTTGAATTTTGTGCCTTATTTTATGTGAAAGATGTTATGATTCCAACTAAAAAGTTTAGGACAAAAATTAAAGAAAATCATAAAGGGGAATTTCGAAGTATTGGGGGCCAATATGCAATTTCCTTAAATTTAAGGGACTTAAATGCAAATATTCAAAATTAAGGGACCTAAGTGCAAATTTCTGAATTCTTAAGGATCAAAATGCAACTCCCAAAACAAGAAGGGATAAATCAAAATTTTGGTTAATGTAAGAACTTAAATGCATTAATTCGAAAATTATGGGTCAATAATGCAAATTTAAAAGATTGAGGGACTAAAGAGAAATTTTTCCAAGAAATGTTTAAGTTCAACACAAAATCTTCATTCAACTTTGGGAATTAATGATAGTAAATCCTTAAGTTTCGACACGAAAAGATTTAAAAGACGTCTTCCACCGCATGGAGGATTATCATTCTAGGTGTAGCTACCTATGCATTGCTAGATTCCGGAGCTACGCATTCCTTCATATCTGAAACCTTCATCAAAAGACTTAATATTACTCCTCAAGATATGGGTTTGGGTTTCAAAGTTTCGATTCCATCCGGTGATCAGAAACTCACGTCTAAGATTGTTAAGAATATGGAGCTTCGTTTATTCAAAGATGTGGTTCGGGCAGATCTTATTGTGCTTCCCATGCCCGAATTC
This sequence comes from Primulina eburnea, assembly GCF_022965805.1. Lineage (NCBI taxonomy): Eukaryota > Viridiplantae > Streptophyta > Magnoliopsida > Lamiales > Gesneriaceae > Primulina > Primulina eburnea. Next base: position 12,262,039 of record NC_133117.1, read on the forward strand.
GATATTATACTTGGGATGGATTGGTTATCAGCGAATGGAGCTTCGATTGATTTTCGTCAGCGATCAGTATCTATCAGGCCACCCATTGGTAAATCTTTTGTTTTCGAGGCGGCAAGAAACAAGCAAATGCCGCACATTATCTCTTGTCTATGTGCGAGGAAGCTTATTAAGCATGGATGCCAGACGTATCTAGAATGTGTCACTACTACACATGAATCCATCAGCCAGAAGTTAGAAGATGTTGATATTGTGAGAGATTTTCCTAGCGTCTTTCCCGAAGACGTTTCTGGCATTCCACCCGATCGTGAAGTGGAATTCTCTATTGATCTTATGTCGGGCACTGTTCCTATATCTAAAGCACCTTATCGTCTAGCACCCGCTGAAATGAAAGAATCGAAAGATTAAATTCAAGAACTGCTAGACAAGGGTTTCATTTATTCGCGCTAGTTACTCTCCATGGGGCGCTCCGGTATTATTTGTGAAAAAGAAAAATGGTAGCATGCGCCTTTGCATCGATTATCGTGAGCTTAACCGGGTTACTATCAAAAATAAGTATCCACTGCCAAGAATTGAGGATTTGTTTGATCAGTTGCAAGGAGCTTCGATATTTTCTAAAATTGATCTGCGATCTGGATACCATCAGTTGAAAGTCAAGGAGTCTGACGTGCACAAGACAGCGTTTCGCACGAGATATGGGCACTATGAGTTTATGGTCATCCCATTCAGGTTGACCAATGCGCCAGCGATCTTCATGGATCTCATGAATCGCGTATTTTAGCCGTATCTGGATCAGTTTATTATTGTCTTCATTGATGACATATTGATCTATTCCAAGAGTAGAGAGGAGCATAGTCGCCATTTGAGGGCAGCACTGAAAGTTCTACAAGACAGAAAGCTTTATGCAAAATTCAGCAAGTGCGAGTTTTGGCTTGATAGAGTGGCATTCTTAGGCCACATCATTTCCAGTAGTGGAGTGGAAGTTGATCCAAGTAAAGTGGAAGCAGTGAAAGAGTGGCCAGTACCGAAAAGCGTCACCGAGATTCGTAGTTTCTTGGGACTAGCCGGATATTATCGCAAGTTTATTAAGGGGTTCTCATCTATAGCGGTACCTATGACTGCCTTGACTAAGAAAAATGCAAAATTCATTTGGGGACCCGAGTGTCAAGACAGTTTTGAAAAGTTAAAGCAAGCCTTGATATCAGCACCAATATTATCTATGCCATCAGGGCAAGGGGAGTATGTTCTTTATACCGACGCTTCTAAGCTTGGTTTGGGTGCAATTCTGATGCAAAACGACCGAGTTATCGCCTATGCGTCAAGACAGTTGAAAATTCATGAAAAGAACTACCCCACTCATGATCTTGAGCTTGCAGCAATAGTCTTTGCACTAAAAATTTGGAGACACTCCCTTTATGGGGAGAAGTGCAAGATATTCACCGATCATAAAAGCTTGAAATACTTCTTCACCCAAAATGAGTTGAATATGAGACAGCGCAGATGGCTCGAATTGGTAAAGGACTATGATTGTGACATTAGCTACCATCCGGGGAAAGCTAATGTAGTGGCAGATGCATTGAGTAGAAAAGCAGCAGTTATCACTCAATTATCACTCCAAAAACCGTTGCAATCCGAGATACAGCGGTTTGAGCTTATAGTATATGCCAGGGGCGAGGCCCCTATTCTCGCCACATTATCAGTCCAGTCGACATTGAGAGATAAAATCCGTGATGGACAGTCCACTGATGAGCAGTTGCAAAAGTGGAGAGCTAGAGATGAAGCCAAGGGCCGGAACTTATATTCAGTGGTGGATGGTTTAGTCCGTTATCGAGACCGTCTATGGGTTCCTAGTGACGATTCTTTGAGACATCTCATTATGAAGGAAGCCCATGACACACCATATTCCATTCATCCAGGCAGTACAAAGATGTATAGAGATTTGAAGTTGTTATATTGGTGGCCAGGCATGAAGAGGGACATTCTGAGATATGTGTCCGAGTGTTTGACTTGTCAGCAAGTCAAAGCGGAGCATCAGAGACCAGCGGGAAAATTGAAGCCACTCCCTATCCCCGAGTGGAAATGGAAAAATATCACCATGGACTTTGTTGTGGGATTGCCTAAGACTGTTAAGGGATTGAATGCCATTTGGGTGATACTTGATCGTCTTACGAAATCAGCGCATTTTCTACCTATTAAGACGACATTCATCATGGTTCAGTATGCCGACTTGTATATTCGAGAAATATTTAGGTTGCATGGGATTCCTGTATCCATTGTTTCTGACAGAGATCCGAGATTCACGTCATCTTTTTGGAAAAGCCTGCATGCAGCGATGGGGACCAAGTTATTGTTCAGTACAGCATTCCACCCTCAGACCGATGGCCAGTCGGAGAGAGTTATACAGATTTTGGAAGATCTACTGCGAGCATGTGTTATTGATTTCCAAGGCAGTTGGGAACCAAAATTACCTCTAGTGGAGTTCACCTACAACAATAGCTTCCAATCATCAATTGGGATGGCTCCTTTTGAGGCACTTTATGGAAGGAAATGTAGATCACCTATTCATTGGGACGAGGTTGGGGAAAGAAGAGATATTAGTCCAGATGTGATTGAAGAGACAGCTGAGCTTGTAGTCAAGATTCGTGATAGAATGAAGACTGCACAAAGCCGACAAAAGAGTTATGCGGACAAAAGACGAAGGGACTTGGAGTTTGCAGTAGGCGACCACGTGTTTGTGAAAATAGCATCTATGAAGGGTGTTATGCGCTTTGGCAAGAAAGGCAAGCTTAGTCCGAGATTTATTGGTCCGTTCGAGATTTTGGAGAGGATTGAGACACTAGCTTATAGAGTGGCATTGCCACCCGCACTTTCTGAAGTTCACAATGTGTTCCACATTTCCATGCTGCGAAAGTACATGTCTAATCCGACACATGTGCTTAATTATGAACCTCTTCAACTAACTCCAAATATGACTTATGAGGAAAGACCTGTCCAGATTTTGGCTAGACAAGAAAGACGATTGCGTAACAAAGTCATTCCAATGGTCAAGGTCAAGTGGCTGAATCACTCGGAAGAGGAAGCTACTTGGGAAACCGAGAGGGACTTGAAGAGCCGCTATCCTGATCTATTCGGTAAGTTATAATTTCGAGGACGAAATTTTATTTAAGGGGGGGAGGAATTGTAAGGTCCAAAAATTAAGACAACGTAACCCAACTGCATGCAAATCTAGGAAATACGAAAAATGAGTAATTAATTTATTTTAATTGCTAATTAATTATGTGACATACATGTTTATTTTTTAAATATGACTTTATTGTCATCATGCATAAAATTGTATTTTAAAGGAGTATTCAAGCGACGATCGAGGAACGGGGAGACCGAGGGCTGAAGAAAATGTAAAATATTTTTATTAAATAATTATTTTTAATTATTTGAAAATAAGGTTGATGCTTTGTAGTATTTTTGAAAATAAAGGGTTTTGAGGTGATTTTATACGCCGGGACGTAAATTTTATCGGTGTTGGTTTTTCAACTAAAATACGAGCGTTTTGGCAACCCGGCTAATAAATTCACATTTTTAATTAAAGAAAAACTTTGCTATTATTTTAATTATGTCCTAATTAAAACTAATGGGCTTAAATTTCAAGGCTTATTAGGCCTAAGGTCTAGTTAGGGGTTAATCTACTATATAAAGTATTAATTGATCACAAAACCCTATTCTAGAAACAAATCAATCGGCCACCTAGTTTTTATTTCTGAAAATTCCCCACCCCTCTCCCTTAAACTCAGGTAGTACACACCATATCACTTTGAGGATTGTTTCGAAGGGTCCAACAGCAAGCACAAGCCAAAGTCGTCTCCCGTTCTTCATCGCCAACGATTATTCGAGCGTATAATACGCAAAGGCACACCTAAATCTTTCTTTTCTCATCCATCATGTCATTTTATGTTTTTTTTAAAAGTTTTGTTATGAAGCATGAAAAACCGAAAGTTGCTGTCTTTGTTTATCTTTTTTTTCATGATTTATGTATCTCTTATTGCATGCCATGATACACGTTTTGTTATACCAAGGGGCTGCCATGATGTCTAGGCATGGATAGGTAAGTATTACACGTGTTTTGGAGTCCCACACACCACACATAAATTGACTGAAATAAAGAAAGGAAAGTAAACTAGAGCATGCAAGAACCGTGAACTTGCTGTCATAAAGTTTGGGCATCGGGTTTTATTGTTAAGGGGCAGGCTTGGTCTTGGCTTGGGCCAGGGCTCGGCTAGAGTCTTGCACGGGTCAAGGGGAGAGTCCTAGCCATGCTATGACTCGAGTCTTGTGGCTTGGGAGGAGTCCTTGCGAAGAAGGACTCCTATCCGAGAGCCTCCCATGTACGCGCAGGGTGCGGTTTTTTTTGCATAGAAGTCAAGCGCGCGGCCTGGGGTCCAAAGGCTGGTCTAGGGTGTCTCACTAGGGTCCTAATAGGGTTCACGACAGGTTGGTTCAGGGGCTGGGTGGTCGGCTAGGGTCCTGGTTGCAACAACTTAGACTCCATGCTTGGTGCACCTCTCGGCTAGCATAATGGCACTTAGGAGCTTTTCGTTTTTGTGGTTTGGGGTGGTTTCTTGGTGACCTTAGAGTCCAGCAGGCTAAGTTAATATGTTGGGCAAGTTTTGGATCAATATGGTTCGGGGGTAACTCGTGAAAATCGAAAGTTGGCTCGGGGATGAAGTTTAGGTGTCAAATAGGGTGTTTTAAATAATGAAAAAATTGGAAAACGGCTCACGGGGGTCGAGTCGTGGTCCATAAGGGCTAAAATAATATAAAAAGACTAATTTTATAATTTAGGAATTTTATATTAAAGTTTGGGATTTTTTGGGATTAAAACACCGTCAAAACAATTAATTAAAGATAAATGAAAAAGTCTAATATTTAGGCTAAATAAAATTATGAAAATATTCATGTAAGCTTAAATAATTATTTGGGACATGTTAGAGTCATGAAATCAAGAAACAAATCGAAAATGTAAAAGGTTGAGTCCAGGGGTAAAACGGTCATTTTGCACCTAGAAATTAGTAAAGGTCATGGCAGTGCCCTAAATGCTGTTTTTATGAAATTACGATTATTTTTAAATGTTTATGAATTGTTCATGATTAAAATATGATTTTTAAATGTCTAAAAGATTTTTATGATTTAAGAAGACATTTAAAATACATGTTGCATACTTGGTTTCAAAAAGGAAAAATGTAATGATATTCATGATTTTTCTAAAGTGATGTGAATGAAAAATGTTCAAGGATGTGAAGTGATTGTGACTAATTCGTTAATGGTGGCGACGTCGTGAGGGTTATGGTCCCAGTGGGAGCCCGACGATCGTGTTTCCATCATTGCGAATATGTGGTAACAGATATGTGGTAACGATTTTGTGGTAACGGAAGAATGGGAACATCGTGAGGGGAAAAGGCCCCAGAGGGAGTTCATTTATGGGAAAAGGCCCTAGAGGGAGCCCCGACGATCGTATTTCTATTCGAATCATGATAGGCCAGGGCCCAGTTGACCGGTGAGAGTGTTGCTGGTGTCCCCCGCCGCCCAGTACTGTGGTTATACGTAGATGGATCCATCGACCCTCATGATCATGATCAGGAAAGTCACAATTAACGATCTGAATTCAACAAAAGAAAAAGGAAAAGGAAATGTTTATGATCATGTTAAAAATGTTTTATGTTATGATAAGGAAAAAGATCAAGGATATTTATGCATGTCATGAAATGCTATTTTTACCTAAAAGTAAATTTATGAAAATGGTCATGTTTAAAGTTTTTGCATCTTCATGAAACGATATTTTAAGTACAAGTATTTTTCACTGTTATATGTTGACTGTATTACGTATTACTTGTTATCAAGATTATGGTGTGTTGAGTCTTTAGACTCACTAGGTTTGATGGATGCAGGTGAGGTTGAGGGAGGTCTTGACGGATGATTTGACTGGACTGATGGCGCACACAACCCGATGACCAACGCTTCTACTTTTTCCGCATTATGATTTATGACTCATGATTTATGTTAAAGATTTTTAAGACTATTTATTTATGTTTTTGAGAGGTTTAGTATAAGCTATACTTTTCAAACTTATTGCTTTTTAGGTTTGGTAAAACAGTTGACGATTTCAGTTTTATGACTATTTCACTTGACTTTTTAAAATGCAAGTTGGTCGATATTTTATTTTAAATGGCAAAATATTTTATACAAATATTTTTATGGCCAGAAATTAGAGATAGGAAAAAAAAAATTCCAGTACTTTTAAAGCAATAAAAAGGACAAGACGTTTCAAAAACTCTCGACAAGAACACCTTTAGCAAGATTAAAATGTGTTCTACTGCAAAAGATATCTGGGAAAAGCTCATCCAGATATGTGAGGGAAATGAGCAAACGAAAGAAAACAAACTGTCTGTAGCAATGCAGAAGTTTGAGAATCTAAAAATGAGAGCTGGTGAAACTCTAAATGAGTTCGATTAAAGATTCAGTAGCTTGATAAATGAGTTAACAGCTCTGGGTAAAGAGCATAGCAACAGAGAAATAGCCCTCAAGTTGATGAGAGCCTTACCCAGAGAATGGGATGTAAAAACAATGTCTATGAGAGTGTCCAAAGATCTAAACAAGTTGGAACTACACGACTTGTTTGAAGATCTAAAAGCTTACGAGTTCGAATTGGAGTTAAGAAGTGGAGAAGAGCCTTCAAGTCTACCTACCAAGGCTCTTGCTGCTACTACTATTGCTACTCCCTCTTCTACTGCTGCTGCAGTTGTTCCTCAAGCATTACCTACTGTCATCATTGATAGCACATTGGAGAAGACTGCTGAACAGATCAGCAGTGATGCTATGTCCTTGTTTGTAAAAAAATTCTCCAGGTTCATGAAAAAGAACCATCGAGCTTATCAGGGTCCCAATCGCAATTTCAATAAAGATTCACCATCTGGTGATATGGGATGCTTTAACTGTGGAAAAATCGGTCACTTCATTGCTGATTGTCCTAAACCAAAGAAGGATGACCAGAAGAAAAAGGATCACAAGAGGAATGACAAAAAGTCCAGAAGAGACCGAAAATCAATGATTGCTGAAGAAAGAAAATCCAAATGGGCGGACTCCAGCTCTGAGTCATCTGATTTAGAAAGTCATTCCAGTGACAGTGATGCAGAAGAAGTCAAATGTCTCATGGCAGATACTGATTCAACCTCGACATCTGGAGAGGTATTTGATTTTGATTCTAATGAATTCACACCAACTGACCTGATTAATGCATTACATGAGATGGTTAATGAGTACTCAGGACTTTCTCAATCATTCGAGGAAGTGAAGACTGAAAATCAAAACCTAAAAGATCAAATCAATAAGTTTGCTTTCCTACAAGAAAACAGTTGTACTGATATGAAAGTTGAGATTAATAGGTTGAAAACTGAGAATGATAGGATAAACACAGATTACCAGACACTAAAATCTGAAAGTCAGAGGTTATCTGCTCTGGTAAATGCTTGGAATAAGTCCTCAGTTTCACTGGAAAAGATGCAGGAATTGCAGAAGCAATCTGGAGACAAAAGTGGTCTTGGATTCAGCAATAGTGAAAGCATATCTGAAACTAGTACTAAGCCAGAACTTGATACGAACAAAGAGAAGTACATTCGCTTTGTAAGATCCAGCTTGGTATATGAACCAGAAGTACCTACTGTTCAAATTGAAAGGAATGTAGATCAGATGAACAAAAGAAAGCATTATGGCATTGGTTATGTTGAACCCAAGGGAAGAGTCCACCAGAGCTCAGGATCCAGTAAGGGATTCAACTCAGGAGGATAAATCTCTATGAAGGTTAAAAACTACCAACACTATAATTCTAGACCTGTTCAAAAGAGATACAGACTAGACAACAAAAACAGAAGAGAAGAACAACATTTTAATATGCATACTGTTAGAAGTAACAGACCTTCTGTTGCACGCACATCTTTGGATATCCGAAGTACAAGGTCACCAAAACTTGTACAAATGTGGGTCCCCAAAGGACTGATAAGGTTTGGACCCAAATAGATTTGGGTACCAAATACTAAAATTTGTGTTTGCAGGAACAGGAGAAGAAAACAGAAATCAGTAACTCTACATGGTATCTTGACAGTGGATGTTCCAGACACATGACTGGACAGAAACACCTACTTTCCGAGATAATGAGTTGCACTGGACCAAACATAACCTTTGGAGGCAACTCAAAAGGTAAAATCGTGGGTAGGGTAAGATTATCCATGAATACATAACCATTAATGATGTGCTACTAGTTGAGAACCTTTGTTACAATCTGATTAGCATTAGTCAACTATGTGATAATGGTTATTCTGTAGCTTTTCAGAAGCACTCGTGTATAGTTAAAGATTCTGCTGAATCTACTGTATTAACTGGAAAGAGAGAAGGCAACACCTACATAGTCTCTTGGAACTCAAATCATATCAATACTCCTACATGCTTAGTTGCCTCTCTTAGTAATAAACACTGGCTCTTGCACAAGAAATTAAATCATCTGAATTTCAAGTCAATCAATCATCTCAAAAAGCAGAATACATGTGAGGTCCGGGGCCGAATAGGGCGGGGGGTGATCGTCGGTGCCATGACGTGGCACGGACAATGAGCGGCTCCTGACAGGATTCTAGGTGGAAGGAACATGAATGAACCGTTCTTACACAGGAAGGAGAGGGATTCCGAGACTGTTCAATGTAATGGACTGTACAGTTGAAGAGGGCTTAAAAGATTTGATTGGTACTACTCATATCACAAAGGTGCATCTTCTTTTCGGTAGCTCATCACATAAGTACTCCATAGTTAAGCGTGCTTGACTTGGGACAATTTTGGGATGGGTGACCTCCTGGGAAATTTCTCAGGGTGCGTGTGAGTGAGGACATAAGCACGCTGGAAAGACCCGTCTTGGTACAGTGAGGACAGTCGTCGAATCTGGGGCGTTACAGCTTGCCTGACATTAATTTTTTTAAGAATCATGTTTGTTCTGCCTGTCAGCTTGGGAAACAGATAAGATCTAGTTTCAAGAACAAAGATAGCAAATCAACTTCAAGATGTTTGGAATTGCTGCATATGGACTTATTTGGTCCAATCCCTATCATGAGCCTAGGGGGAATGAAATATACTCTTGTTGTTATTGATGGTTTTTCTATATTCACTTGGGGGATTCATCATGAATATTCAGCTGCCAGAACACCTCAACAAAACGGAGTATCTGAGAGGAGAAACAGAACTCTAAAAGAAGGAGCTAGAACAATGCTAGCAGATGCAGACATCTCTCATCGCTTCTGGGCAGAAGCAATTAACACTGCTTGTTACACGAAAAACAGAACACTGGTCAACAAAAGGCACAATCAAACTCCTTATGAAATATGGAAAGGGAATAAGCCCAACGTATCTTATTTTCATGTGTTTGGTTGCAAATGCTTTGTACTAAATAATGGCAAAAATCACTTAACTGCATTTGACTCAAAATCAGATGCTGGACTATTCATTGGTTAATCTGCCACAAGTAAAGCTTTTAGAATATTCAACAATAGAACTCTTAATGTTGAAGAGTCAATTCATGTTGTCTTCGATGAAGACAGCAGTGCTCCTGAAATATCTAACACGTCATATTTAAGTAACATGTTAGACATGATCCACTTGGAACTGGACAGTGAAGATGATGTAGAAGCAAACATCAAGGATGTTCAAAATCCAGAACCAGACATTCCAATAATGGAACCAGAAGTACAAACATTAGATATGCCAATACCAGCAGAAGACACTCAAGAACCTAATACTGGTTCCGTCGAGAACAATCCTAACATATCAAATCAGGAAGATATCCTTTTAAATCCTTTTATTACGTGCATAAAAATATAAAATGTTTATTTTGAGATATATGCTATATGTCTTGTGGCCACCCTATGCTTATGGGTTTGGAAGTCGGTAGGCGCAACCGAGGACCTCTCCGCCCGGTGACTTACGACCGGTTATGATTATGTATGGGTACGGACATCCAATCCAAGGGCTTTGATTGATCTCTACCGCCCAGTATACTGTGGTTTAGTTTGATCAGGCGCTTACGCTATGTTATGGGCCACTAGCTTAGAAACAGTATCTCTACAGAAAATTATGATATGTTATGACAGAGCTCTATGGAGCAAAGCTTTTACGTATAATTTTCAGATATGCACGTAGTTATAATTATTCATGATACGATTTTCACCGTACGCCTTACGATACTTTATTTTTAAGTTGCATGCGATTTTATGATATATTTATTTGTTATTCACGATATATACATGTTGAGTCTTTAGACTCACTAGACTTGATTGTTGTAGGTATTGATGAGGTCGAGACCGCGGGCGGAGACCAGTGAGCGATCTTGGGACATCAGTAGTAAACCCGATGACCTCATGATTTAGTTTATGCACATTTTATTATTCAAACTCAGTTTTAATACGTTGGATTATTTTTAAATTGATGTTTACGTTGGATTATTTTTAAATTGTTGGTTGAAAACAATATTTGCTTCCGCTGTTATTTTACAGTTAAAATTATTTACATGTTTATTTTAATTAAATGAAACAAGATAATTATTTATTTAAATTTTTTTTAATAATTGCTCAAAATTATGAATACGAAATACGGGCTTTTACAGAAAGTGAGCTGATCGTACAGCAAAAATAAGAACAAAATCATCGGCTAGCAAAGGAAGGAGAAGCATTTCAAAAACCATTCACCTCCTTCGCTTGTAACTCCCATTTTAATGTATGTTATGACCCATTTAACACCACCTATAACATTCATCTTCATTACTTACATATCCTACACTAATATGCTCGAAAAATCAGAAGAGTACAGCTGAGCAAAATCGTGAAAAGCAGCAACAATAAACAAGGGAAGAAGAAGCCATTCAAATCCTTGACTCTTAACTCCCACTTTAATGCTTATAATGACACCTTTAACACCTCTTGTAGCCATCATCTCCCCTACATAACATTCCTACCTCCTATATACTCGAAATTATCAGAAGCAATAAACTAATGAAATCGTAAATTGACAGCAAGGAGGAGGGAATAAGAACAGCTACAGCTAGGGAAGGAAAACAATTCAAGTTCCTTTCTATTCCTTCACATGTAACTCTCAACTAAATGCACTTCAATGCCTATTTATCACCTCCTATAATACTCACCTCTATTGTCTAGCAACCACACACCATTACATTCGAAAATATCAGAAAAACAGTAGCTTAGAATCTTGACAGAACAGCAGCAGAAAAGTAGGAAAGAAAAGAAGATCCAACTCCGACTCCGTTGCGTCGTATTCGTCATACTGATTTGTTTTTGTCAAAACAAATTCCAGGCATGTATATATTATTTCTTTGCTCTTCAATCAAGTCATATTGGATATTTTAAGCAGTATATGTTCATGATTCAAGCAACATCACGAAAATGACAGCAACATCCAAGCAAAAATCTGCACAGAATTTCTTGGCTCTCTTGTTTTCCACTTCACGGTTTGGTGTGTTTTTGGTTGCTTACAGGGAGTTTCTCGGTTCCAGGCACACATGGCTGCTACTAGGCATGAATTAGAGTGTGTTAGAGTGTTATTGGTTCATTGGTTTACATCCATACACGCACAAACAATTAATGACAGCAACTTTTCCTTAAGTGCAGAATTTGAGTCCAAGGTTTTATCATTTGGTGGTTTAAGGTGAGAGTTCGGATCATGGCTGTCTTAAGGACCATAGCCATGGTTAGAACCCTTCCTTATAAAGTGTAGGACGTGATCAAGTCAGAATTTTAAATGATTGGTTCATGGTTCATCAGATTTTACAGCAACATATAAAGGTTCCTCTGTTTTTTAAAATTTTGATCTTTGTATGAGTGAGTTCGGTTTTGAGGTGCTTGGGTGGGCTGTGGCTGGCTTCTAACCCATATCCATGGTTCATACAACACTCCCTCATGTCTAGATTGTGCCATGGTTGATAATATAGCCACTGGAACGAAACAAGACAACAAATTAATTCGAATACTACAGCACAGAATTTACTCTCGGTTTGGGCTGTGCATTGTCTTAGTTGATGGCTTGGTTTGTGGTTGGCTTTTAGCCCTTAGCCATAGTACAAGCCATGCCTTAGAATGTTGGTAAGATTCCTTGGGTGGTGGTTCAAGCCAATGTTCAATAAATTTCAGAGTTACACCACAAACACACAAGTGCCACTGCTGGATTTTTTTGACAGCAACTTTCATCTTTGGTTTTGGAGGTGGTTTGAATTCATGGTTGGCTTTTAGCCCATGGCCTTGCACTGGACACTACCTTAATGAGTTAGTAAAGTCGTGTTTTTGGCCGTTTGTGATTTGGTCGAGTTTAGAGGTCATACGAGAATTTACGGTGAAAGGTGCCAAAATGACTCTCGAAAGAGTGTTTTATGTTTTTGAATTCCTTTCACCTATTTTCGTGTTTTACAGTTATAATGCATATTTTTCAGTATGTTTGGGGTATTTTTAATCATGGTTAAACATCGGTTTAATGTTGGTTCGGGTTGGTACGAAGCCATTGTTAAAAACTCAAGTTGTTGGTCCGAACCGTCTCGTTTTTTGTTCTATTGTTAAATTTTTGTCAAGTTAAGATTTATTGCATGTGTCACATATTAGAAGTAAGTCGCAGCAAGCCTGGGAACGATTCAACTCATCCGAAAAAAATAAAGTTATAATTATATTACGTGCATAAAAATATAAAATGTTTATTTTTGAGATATATGCTATATGTCTTGTGGCCACCTTATGCTTATGGGTTTGGAAGTCGGTAGGCGCAACCAATGACCTCTCCGCCCTGTGACTTACGACAGGTTTATGATTATGTATGGGTACAGACATCCAGTCCAAGGGTTGTGATTGATCTCTACCGCCAAGTATACTGTGGTTTAGTCTGATAGGCGTTTACGTTATGTTATGGGCCACTAGCTTAGAAACATTATCTCTACCAAAAAAATTATGATATGTTATGATTATTCATGATACGATTTTCACCATACGCTCTACAATACTTTATTTTTATGATGCATGCGATTTTATGATATAACTACTTGTTATTCACGATATATACATGTTGAGTCTTTAGACTCACTAGACTTGATTGTTGTAGTTATTGACGAGGTCGAGACCGCGGGCGGAGACCAGTGAGCGATCTTGGGACAGCAGTAGTAAACCCGAGGACCTCATGATTTAATTTATGCACCTTTTATTATTCAAACTAAGTTTTAATACGTTGGATTATTTATGCACCTTTTATTATTCAAACTCAGTTTTAATACATTGGATTATTTTTAAGTAGATGTTTACGTTGGATTATTTTTAAATTGTTGGTTGAAAACAATATTTGCTTCCGCTGTTATTTTAAAGTTAAAATTATTTACATGTTTATTTTTATTAAATAAGACAAGATAATTATTTATTTAGAAAAATTTTAATAATTCCGCAAAATTATGAATAAGAAATACGGGCCTTTACAATATATGTATATTTATCTGTGTGTGTATGATACGGTCCAGCCGCAGGGAAGGGAACTTTCGAACATGTTTTGTATCCCTCATTCTTTTTGTTGTTGCTCACGGTCTCTGAATTTGGTGCAAAGGTTTGCCGTTATTTTGATGCTAAGGGACAGCTTAGAGCTAGTTTCTGGTGTCAAGAGGCCGGTGTAAGATTCTAGAGGATGCAGCAATGGTCCGAGGGGTGTAGAAGAGAAGGATTCACGCTGCCTTGTTTCAGATCGAGGGATAGGCTCGGGTTGGTGGTGCATTGGTGATTCTAGATCATGGATAGACCCTGGTGGGTCTGAACCATGGTCTGGAAAAGCAAGGGCGCCGCTGGTCTTGTCCTAGAAACCGTGAGGGGAGTCATGAGTGAATTGGTTTCGGTAAGGGGTTTGGAGTGATGTCTCGGTTTTTGTTAGTTAGATGCGTGCATGGGGCTGAGAGCTTGTTTCAGTTAGGTGGTTTGGGGTCTAGTCTAAGTCCTAGGTGGGCTGGGTTATGGCTAAAACGAAGGGGTAGCTTGTGGTGTGAGTTTTAAAGAGATAGGTGCACATGAGGTGGCAAGAGAGAATAGGACCGATTGATTTGGAGCATATTCTGGAAATTAGAAGCCGTGAGTGGGAAGGTCTAATGACATTAATTTAGGATCATTAAAGTGTTTTAAGATATAACAATAAGTGGGAAAAAAAATTTGGTTGTGTTTTGAGTCGATTCGGGTTAAAACTGAAGACCCCAGTTCGAGTTTTAAAACGAATCAATTAAGTTTGGTTTGTAGGCTCTAATTTACATCTAGGAACACTTTTAAATATGTTTTGGGATATTTTAAGAAGTTTGGTAAGCTTCGGGTCAATTTTAGAGGTCCAGGGTTGAAACGATAATTTTTGTTATTTTAGCGGTGAATTACTGACTACAATGCAATGGCTCCTACATGTGTCGCAACTGTACTCAATCTAGCCACCTGATGACTCTCCTAGAGTCGGTAAACGAGTCAAAGCACAGCCCTAGCATATAGAGTCTCAGTGTTGTCCCGGGTCGTAAAGACTAATGGTGTACTATCATTGTAATGCACATGGGCTGTTCCCGATTGGGCTTAAGTCCCCTCATGGTTATCCCATTACCCATTACTCATAGAACTTCTCCAGCTCAGGCACTGGAGCTTTTGCCTTCCCAGGATTAGAACCCAAGACCTCCTGGACTTATATAGATCTTAGCAGCAATCCTGGTACCAGTTGAGAGAACCCGTAAATCAGACTACGTAGAAGCTATGCATAATTCTAGTATTTAAACTAAAATGATTTTTATTGCATGAGTATTTAAATTCTTTTCTTTAAATTTATTTATTTTACGAAGTAGTTTAATTGTTACCTTTTCAGTTAAATAAGTGAGGCCGGACTGGAGATGGAGTATTGAGATAAGTTAATAAAGACTTATTTAAGAAGTGGTAATTTAGCATGTTAGTAAATATAATTTTAAAAGTTGGCTTGCATGCAAGTTATTAAACTTTTTGGTATTTTATTAAATTCTTTTAAATCATAAAATGCATGTTTATTTTATTAATTTGTGTTTAATTGTATTCACGCATTTTATGAATAATTATTGCATGATCGGGATTTATTTCATGAATTTTATCACTTCATACATTAGGGTTTCTAGATGCATTTCACGCTCGAACGAGGAACGGAGACCGGAGAATTTTCAGGAAAAATTATTTTATAAAATGATTAAATTTTATTAATTTAGGTGTTTTTAATTGTATTTTTCTATAATGGGATTTTACCGGGTATTCTTACCCGCAGTAATTTTTTTTTAACGGTACGTGAATTTTATCGAATCACGGGACTTTTTAATGGTTCGGCTAATATTTTCAAAATCTTTTCAACACGAAATATTTTTCGGAAGTGCGTTTGGAATTATTGGGCCAACTTTTGGACTTCTTGGGCTTAAAACTCTTTTATAAACCTTTAAAATACAATTGCAGCCCATTAACCTATTCATTATCTATTTAATTAACAATTAAACACCATTTGCCCTAAACCTAATCCCATCTCAGCCGACACCCACCTCTTTCAGATTCCCACCCCTCAGTTTCATCACCCAGCAGCTGGAAGCTTTCGGTGTTTGGCTTGTTCTTGCAATAAAATTTCACCCGGGTCTCCATTTGCTTCGTTTTTGGTTCTTCTTCTCATTAAGGCATGTTTTGTATCCCCTTGTGCTGCATCATTCACGTAATATATATGTATATTTATCTGTGTGTGTATGATATGGTCCAGCCGCAGGGAAGGGAACTTTCGAACATTTTTTGTATCCCTCATTCTTTTTGTTGTTGCTCACGGTCTCTGAATTTGGTGCAAAGGTTTGCCGTTATTTTGATGCTAACTGAACTGAAAATCATAGTGAAAATGTTTGCTCCTTGGAGCCCTGTAATAAAATAGCATGTCGTAAATTTTCTGTTGAGATTATGGTCTACGCAAGTGGCCCCTGCACTGAACTGAACTGACCGGTAACTGGCGACCGGATAATACAATGCTCCCATGACCGATAACTGGCGACCGGGTGAAGTAATGAACGTCTGATCAGACTAATGCCACAGTATACTGGGTGGTACATAATTGAACTGACTGGTAACTGGCGACCGGGTGAAATAATGCTCCCATGATAGTGAGATGGCCACAAGCAATATCGCATAAATCTCAAAATGAATGTTTGCACGTAATATAATTAACCAACATAATTAAATATGAACAATTTCGAGGGCGGGGACCAGTGAGATAGCTTGGGTCAGCAGTAGTGGAACCCGAGGACCTCATTTACTGCACTTACCATTTTTTTTATTCTCAAACATTTTATCAGTGTTGGATTACCTTAAATAATTTCTTCCGCTGCAAATTTTAAACATTAAACTTGATTTATCAATTTAGTTCGTGAATGAGGCAATTTTGGTTATTTTAAAAAGAAAATTTTAATTTTTCCGCAAATTTTCAAACACGAATTTCCGGGCCGTTATAATCATAATCACGAACTTATCCTCTCGATGAATGATTACCACTTGGAAAGTCCGAGAGAGATTAGTTCAGTATAATCATCATATGACTACCCATCTGCATGTTAGGACATCGCTATGCCCTTACCAAGAAACGCGGTACATAACATTACATATGCTAGTCTCGAGCTCAAGCAACCTTTATTCATGTTTTAGGTGGCTGAATCGACTTGGAATGAAGTTAGATTATATAGTGTTTAAAAATGAGTTTCAACATCGAATTACGATTCATTTGTAATAAAGTATAATCAAAGACTTTAGCTATAGTGATTGCATGGGTATACAGATAAAGGAAACAAGACCATAAAAAGTTAAATTATATTAAAATAAAGATTGTTTATTACATTTGAGTCAATAAATTCCTTAGCCAACCGTTGGTTTGCAGGAAATCTTCTCTAACATAAACTTCTTGAAACTGCAACATCATTAATATTCTATCAACATTTATTAACCCAAAATATTGTCATTTCCTTCCATGGTTTTATCTTCCCTCTTATTTTCTCGAAGAAGTGAGTTGATGAGTGACACGGGACCACTCCACAAGTGAGGCAAAATAGTATCTTTCTCTTTTAAAATAAGTTTAAAAAATAATTTTATCAATAATAAGAAAATATTTTATATTTCAAGAGTAATTTGAATAAGGAAAAATTTGATTTTGGCCTCATAACTTACCTGTTTTCCAATTTCAGCATTGTTATGAGACAATTTGCAGTCTCCATGCAGTAACTTATATTTTTTTTCCAATTTAAGTCGTATTTTTTGGCTAAAAAATGAAATTGACCACCAAAAGTTAACTAGCTTGCGGATGTTATGCTGAGATGGTAAATAATTTGTGGATTTTTTGGGGTGGGAAATTAGTATATGTAGTTTTTTTTTAAAAAAAAAATTCCATCTGAGCAAATAAAATAAAAAGAAAAAACAAAGTCCATCGAGAAGATGCATATTCAAGCTTTGGTTATTGAGTGTGGATTTTTTGATAGATTCTTTTTTAAAAACATGAAGACTTTTGTTTTTTATGCTATTTTCCTACAAAAAAACCAAAATCCTCAATTATTTTCTAACTCGGCCAACCTGGCCATTGGGTAAAAAAATTTTGTTGTCATTTTCATTTTTTCGTAAAAAAAGATCGAAGTTCGAAAAACAATACAGGTTAATGTACCGAGACTGAAAATTGACTTAATTCGTATCATTCTCCTATATGTTACTTGTCTAAAAGGTGATATCAGAAATAGATAGTATGCAATAGTGTTCAAATACGTATCTATAGGTTAGAACATTTA
Organism: Primulina eburnea; assembly: GCF_022965805.1. Classification (NCBI taxonomy): domain Eukaryota; kingdom Viridiplantae; phylum Streptophyta; class Magnoliopsida; order Lamiales; family Gesneriaceae; genus Primulina; species Primulina eburnea. The sequence goes on from NC_133117.1 coordinate 12,279,920, forward strand.
TGTTTTGGTGAATAACATGATTGATGATCCAATAGATAATTACATAGCCTAATCGATCTAAATTCAATAAGAAAATTGATTATACATTCCCATAAGTTCCCTAAACTAAACTGTTAATCAAAGTCCTACCATCAGCATAAGAAAAACTGTTAGTTTACTATTTGAAGGAAAAAACTTCATTGATAGCAGGCAGTTGATTCAAAAGGTTGCCGAAAAGAAGTCAAGCTGGTCAAAGGACAACTAATTACAGAGCCTAGCCGAATTGAATTCAAAAAGAAAACTAATTATTCATGCATATATATTTCCTAATATAAATTGTTAATTAGAGTCCTACTGACTACTTATGGAAAACTGTTAGTTTACTATTTGAAAGGCAAAAAGTTCACTGACATGAGGAAAAATGATACAAAAGGGGAGCCGAGCAAAACTAAATTCAAGAAGGAAAATAAATTTTCATGCGTATATCTTTCCTAAGCTAAACTGTTAATCAGAGTCCTGCCAACTACTTAACCAAAACTGTTTGTTTATTATTTGAAGGAAAAAATGTCACCGGTAGTAGGCAAGATGATAGAAAAGGATTGCCGAAAAGAATCCTACACTACAAGAAAAAAGGCCAAATACAACGGTGAAAAACCGTTATCGTAGGTCTTGTAAAACCGTTGTTAAAGGCCCTGTGATTAAAGGGTGCGGTCGAAGACAACGGTGAAAAACCGTTTGTCGTAGACGACTAAAGACAACGGTGAAAAACCGCCGTTGTCTTAGACGACTAAAGACAACGGTGAAAAACCGTTGTCGTAGCACAAAAAAAAAACGTTATTAAAGGTCCTATGTTCGCTCGAAGAAAACAGTGAAAAACCGTTGTCGTAGCTCTTAAAAATCGTTGTCTTATAGCAACGACAACGGTTTTTAACTGTTGCATTTTATCGCATTCGACAACAGTTTGTCAATGTTTTTAAACCGATGTCTTTCGCTACAATATACAACAGTTTTACAACATTTTAAATCTGTTGTCTTTGGCTTTGATTTACATCATTTTAAAATTGTTGTCATATATATAATCATTTTACCACACTGATACCCCATGGATGGTCCCACTACCTTTGGCCCATCATCCGTAGCCCAAATGGAAGGCAGGCTCATCAAGGGCCTAGGTATTCTCCTATAAATATCAGGTTTGAGTGTTTAATTCTGAATTCACTATATTATTTTCAGCAGTACCCATAGCTGCTCCCCCCATATATCCTCAGTCTCTGACTTTAGCGTCGGAGGTGTTACGCCAAGACACCCTCCTGGCCCCCTTCTAACGGTCTTATTTGTGATTTCAGGCCCAGGGTATTTTTGAAACCCGTGTCTGCACTAGTGACGCTTGCTGAGATTGGACCCTAAATTTCCCGTGAGTATCACTTGGCACCGTCTGTGGGAACTTTGAGTTGAGACGTAGAGAAGGTAGACATGATAGGGAGTAGAAGAGCTACCTCAGCATCATCGCGTCCTCATAGGGGACCTGAACAATCTCACGTTGAGACAAGACAGGAACAACCGCATCTTGAGACGAGGCAGGAACAACCTCGTCAAGAGACAAGAGCCGATCAGCCCTTTCACGAGACAAGGGTCGAGCGAACACGTCCCAATGAGAATGTGAGGAACTTGACCCTGGAAAAATTGGGCCAATTTATTACCCGGACGGTGGACGAGGCCATGAAGAAAAACCAAGAGTCTATGTTTGCTGAAGGACAAGCCATTCGCCAGGAGCGAGAGGAGAATGCTGAGGGACATCAGAGAAGGGTTGAAGAGACGCAACCCCTCCAAGGTGGGGAGAATCCCGAGATAGAGGAGCATAGTGGAGGAGAATTAAATTTATTTTTCCTACTAAGGCATCGCCTAGTAGAGGAGCAGAGTGGAGTAGAGACAAAATTAAATTTTCCTGCTAAGGCATCGCCTAGCAGAGAAGTAGAGTGGAGGAGAAGAATTTTGAATTTTATTTTCCTGCTAAGGCATCGCCTAATAGAGGAGCAGAGTGGAGGAGGAGAATAATATTTTATTTTTCCTACTAAGGCATCGCCTAGTAGAGGAGCAGAGTGGAGTAGAGACAAAATTTAATTTCCCTGCTAAGGCGTCGCCTAGTAGAGGAGCAGAGTTGAGGAGAAGAATTTTATTGTCCTACTAAGGCATCGCCTAGCAGAGGAGCAGAGTGGAGGAGGATAATTAAATTTTATTTTTCCTACTAAGGCATCGCTTAGTAGAGGAGCAGAGTGGAGTAAAGAATAAAATTTAATTTTCCTGCTAAGGCGTCGCCTAGCAGAGGAGCAGACTGGAGGAGAAAAATTCTATTTTCCTGCTAAGGCACCGCCTAACAGAGGAGCAGATTGGAGGAAGAGAATTAAATTTTCCTGCTAAGGCATCCCCTAGCAAAGGAGCATAGTGGAGGAGGAGAATTAAATTTTCCTGCTAAGGCATCGCTTAGCAGAGGAGCAAAGTTTGGCCGGAGAAAAATTTTATTTTCCTGTTAAGGCATCGCCTAGCAGAGGAGCAGAGTTGGGGAGGAAAAAAATTTTATTTCCTGCTATGGCATCGCCTAGCAGAGGAGTAGAGTGAGGAAGGAGAAAAATTCTATTTTCCTGCTAAGGCACCGCCTAACAGAGGAGCAGAGTTGGGGAGGAGAAAAATTTTATTTTCCTGCTAAGGCACTGCCTAGCAGAGTAGCAGAGTTGTGAAGGAGAAAATTTTTTTTCCCTGCTATGACATCACTTAGTAGAGGAGCAGAGTTTGGGAGGAGAAAAATTTTATTTTCCTCCTAAGGCACTGCCTAGCAGAGGAGCAGAGTTAAGGAGGAGAAAAATTTTATTTTACTGTTAAGGCATCGCCTACAAGATGAGCAGAGTTGAGGAGAAGAAAAATTTTATTTTCCTGCTATGGCATCGCCTAGCAAAGGAGCAGAGTGAGAAAGGAGAAAAATTCTATTTTCCTGCTAAGGCACCGCCTAGCTAAGGAGCAGAGTTGGGGAGGAGAAAAATTTTATTTTCATGCTAAGGCACCGCCTAGCAGAAGAGCAGAGTTGTGCAGGAGAAAATTTTATTTTCCTGCTAAGCCACCGCTTAGCAGAGGAGCAGAGTTGTGGAGGAGAAGAATTTTATTTTCCTGCTAAGGCATCGCTTAGCAGAGGAGCAGAGTTTGAGAAAAGAAAAATGTTATTTTCCTGCTATGGCGTCGCCTAACAAAGGAGTTAGAGGGTGAGGGTGAAGGATTTTCATTTTCCTACTTAGGCCCGGCCTAGCAGTGGAGTTAGATGGTGAGGAGGTTGAAGTTTTATTTTTCCTGCTAATGACTATTTTAGCAGAGTCAAGGTCGCATGGAAGTGTGAATTATTTTCCTGCAAAAGCTTAATTGATGACCCTGAATATGGGGGCGACGAGAGCAGAAGATGATAGAAAAATTTATTTTGTTCCTGCGAAAATTACGGGCGAGCACGGGCATGGGGGCGAGAACGAAGGAGGTAGGCAAGGCGAGGTAAAGGGGAGGCGAGGGCTAGGCATGCAGGACGAGCGTGCAAGGGCGAGCATGCGAGTGCAGGGGCGAGGCGCAAGGGCGAGCATGCAGGGCGAGCGTGCGAGTGGCGGCGCGCGGTGATAGGAGCGAGGCGCACGGGAGAGCACGCAGGGCGAGCGTGCGAGTGCGGGCACACAGTGGCTTGGGCGAGGTGAGACGAAGATGTGTGGGCGTTGGGCGAGGCGCACAGGCGAGCGTGCGAGCAGTGGCTTGGGGGATTGCGAGGCGATGGGGCGAGCTTGCGTTATGGGCGAAGAGGATGGCGAGATGGTGAGGGCGAGCATGCGTGATGGACGAAGGGAAGGGCGAGACGAGGAGGCGAGCTTGTGCAAGGAGGTTGGTGAGGTTGGCGAGGAGATGGCAGTGCGTTGGGCGAGGGTGTGCGGCGTGCTGGGCGCGCGGGGCGAGGTTGTGCTTGCCTAGGCACGGGGAGGTGGGGACTTCGGGCGAGGACGCACACGGGCGAGGGCTCGCACTCGCACAGGGAGATGGTGAAGCTGGACGAGACATGCGCACTGATAGGAGAGGCGATGGATAGGTGAGATGGTGGCGCGAGTGATGGCGAGGTGATGGTGAAGTGGCGTTAAGGTTAACACGCAGGTGAGGCGTAGTAAGGGGGAGAGCTGGTGAATGAATTGCAGAGGAATACTGCAAAATTCGCGCCTTGTAAACCAAGGACAACACAATAAATCGAACTTTGAACCTATGATTCAGTTTGACTCGGGAGGGGGAGACTGGTGATACCCCATGGATGGGCCCATTACCTTTGGCCCATCATCCCTAGCCCAAATGGAAGGCAGGCCCATCAAGAGCCCAGGTATTCTCCTATAAATATCAGGTTTGAGTGTTTAATTCAGAATTCACTATATTATTTTCAGCAGCACCCTTAGCTGCTCCCCCCATATATCCTCAGTCTCTGACTTGAGAATCGGAGGGGCTACGCCAGGACACCCTCCTGGCCCCCTTCTAACGGTCTTATTTGTGATTTTCAGGCTCACGGTAATTTTGAAACCCGAGTCTGGACTAGTGACGCTTGTTGGGATTGGACCTTAAATTTTCCGTGAATATCACAAACTGTTGTAAAATCATTTTAAACTGTTGTCTTATATATATAATAATTTTAACCTTACATAAAATCAATTCAAACATCAACATATATACTTGATCAAGAACTAGATGCATACAACAGAAATATGTCATTCATAGACTTGTAATCTACCAAACCAACAATTAAAAAAAAGTACGTAACCATATTCCAAAAACTTAGTCAAGTTCACAAAAATAAAAATACCCTACAACCAAGACTTGCACATGCATATCAACTCCAAAATATCTTATGTAGCTTGTTGGAATGAATTTCTCTGCTGGTGCATCTTCCAAAACATCATAACAGTGCCCGTGAAAATAAAAACCACATAATTTTAATGGTTGGATTAAAATCTGCAACAAAAAATGGGTTAAAATACTTTAAAACGGACCTCAGGGGCTAGAAATTTTTTGGCATAACCTCCCCGCAAGTAGGACATACCAGAAAATTTTAAAACACAAAACAACAATATATATTCGAAATAAATTTAAATACAACCATACACCACAACTATCACCTACATAGCTAGACCATACATCACACCTATCATCTACACAGCCAGATCATACAACACACATATCACCTATAATTATCGCATTCTTTCAAAATATCCCGAAAGCAATGAAGAGATCCACATGTCATGAACCAACAAACGTGCAACAAAAAAAAATCACACGTCAATCCATTATTATTTGTATTGTTGATCCACAAACTGAAAGTAAAAATGCAAGAAACCAAAATAATCACTTTTGAAATACAGAGAGAAGATGTTATAAAAATCTTAAAGTAGAAACAAGAATTTCACCCAACTTAGAAGCTAAATAATGTGAAAAATGACTATTTCTGAAACAGCCCGTAAACATGTTAAAAACTATAACAATAAAGTACAAATTTGTTCAATATGAGCTGTATTTTTTCAAATAAGATGAAATCTTGTCCTACCTATTCATAAATATGATCATGTATGCATTCGGCCAGCTCGGTGCACACCTCATCAATTTCTTCCATAGAATACTCTGTTTTTGTGAACTATGAGCACAAACAAAAAGTATATTAGTAAAAAACACAACTTAATGAATTTTCAAAATGATAAGTAGCTGGATAACTTGTAATTATTTTAGATAAGTAAGATAATATTACTATCGATCATAGTGAATCCCCCTCAAGAGTTGCAACTTCTTCAGTAATCTGCCTCATGAATCTCATCACGTAATAACCACATTGTTTCGCACCCGGTTGCTTAGGAGCCTTTAAAATGTCAAATTGTTAATGACAAATATACACATTAAAATATTAGCTCGAATGAGAAATACACATACCTTTATGACTTCCCATTGTACACGCTTTCTTCCTTTCCTTCTCTTAGTTGAGTTAAACAATGTCAACGCCCTTCATTAATATTGAACATAGTTGATATATGAGTGTTTTTTCATTAAATGAAACGCATCATTAAAATGAAATATGAACTCACATTTCCACAACATATTTCCAATCCTCATCGCAAATGCGATGACTTAGGGAATCCACCAAATAAACAATCTCCTTATAAGGCTCGATGACAGTGAGAGTGATAGGATCGGTTGTCGTAACAAGAGTGTTTAGAAGGGGAGGGGGGTTGAATAAACACTTACAATCAAAATTGTTCTTTAATAATATTTGAGTTCAGTTTGGTGAAAAACTGAATCTTGGAATCTTGTTGGTCAATAACAATCAGTTAAACTAGAGTAGTTGCGGAAATTAACTGACTGAAAGATAGAATACGAAACTGAAATAAATATGCAAGAGTTGTTTCTGGATGTTCAGAGAATTTAATTACTCCTACGTTACCCCTTCTATCACAAGGATAGGATATTCACTAAAAGACTTTGATCAAGTACAACACTTGTACAGACCCACTTCAGTTTGGACTTACTACTGCCAAAACTGAAACTCTTAGTTCTACACAATATTCTCAGTACGTAACTAATATTAGCACAATTGAATCTAACTTTTACAAAGTGCTAATAAGCTCAGATTGTAGCCTTGATTGCTACGAGTAATTCAAATGAGAGTGAGCTAAGATTTTGACAGAGTGACATCAAGTTTAAGATTGAGTGATCATTATTTCTTCTTTTTCTTCTGCCATATTTATACTCTTCTTTTCCAACGGTAATCTTGAGATAAATTTGAATCTTTGTATCCGTTGGTTTCCACTTGATTATTCCTTCGATATTGTTTGCTTCATTTATTGTAATTCGGCGTCTTGATTGCTTTGTCCGGAATGCGTTGTTTTAAGTAGTCTTGGTTGTTGTGCGGCGCTCTTGTAATCTGTTATGTCTTCTTTGTTCTTTCCCGAGACATCTTCAGTTGAGAGACTTTAAGGCATTCGGCTGAATGTTTTAACTGATCAGTTCCAACTGATCAGTTTACTTTGTATCATTGTATCAGCTGATTTCAGTTGATAAGTTCAGTTGCCGAATTTGCTTGCGCGTATCAGTTGATTCATATTTTGTTAATCGATTGATTCATGTTTTGTCAAACTCCAGAATCTAGTTTCCAACAATTTCCCCCTTTATGGTGTTTGACAAAACTAAGTGATTTAAGATCGAATAACTGAGCTCTTTGTAGATAATAGATTACGCAACTGAATCATAAAATAACTGGATTCCTTGTAGATATCATAAAATCTCTGGATTCCTTGTAGATAAAATAAAATTTGAGAAAAGAGTGAGTTAGCTAGCCCCTTCTTTATTTCACGCACAGTTCTGCTAAGAGAATCCATGTTGGCTTGAAGAGCGTTTAGTTTTGCCGAGTCAAATTCAGTCGAAGAATCTAATTTGACAGTATGAGACAGTTGTTCTAATTGAATTTTCTTGATTTCAGCGAGCATCTGCTGCATATTGTACTGTATGTTCTGGATTTCTTCAAGAACAACATCCATTTCTGTGGATTGAATTGGAGGGCGCTGACTGGGCGTTTCTGAATGCTTCGATGTTTGTCCAAAAAGAACTAATGCTTGATTAGTTTCCGTTGTTCCAGCCATAGGTTGAGCTGGAATGTTTTCTTGAAATTGAGATGAAGAACGTTGGTTTTGATCAAGAAATGGACTGTCTGGCTGAATGATGGAGATGGATGGTTCATACATAGGGGCCTCCTGTGGAGAATTAACTGAACATTGTTCTTGATCCTTTGATTCAGTGAGCAACTGACCTTCTACATGTTCAACAGTTTCTTGTTCTGAGGGTCTTGCTTGTTCATCAGTTTGAATATCTTGTTCAGCAGAACTTTCTGGCTGAACTGGTGCTTCAGTTTGAGCTTTTTCCGATTCAGTTATTTCTTTTTCTGAAGTTTGGTTTGGCACTTCAGTTTGATCTTCAGTTTGAGCAGATATAAGTTTTTCAGCAATAAGTGACTCAGCTGGTGCTTCAGATGATATCTTAATGTCTTGCTCTGGTTGTTCAGCTGAATGGGTAACTGAGTCATACTGTATTCCCTCTAGCTGAGCTTCCAAGGTAACAGCTTGAATGATTTCATCAATGTTTGCCAAGGATAGTTCTGCTTCAGAATATAGCTGATGTTCTGTCTGAGAGGATTGAGGTATTCCCTGAACTGGCTTTTCAGTTGCCTGTTGTGGAAATGGTTCTTTTTGTGGAGATGATATGAATCTCGATACGAATAAATAGCAAACACGATTAAAAATAAATCGCACCCTCTATTCAATTACGATAATAAGATTCGTGTGTTTTTCCCGATCTTTTGAATCAAGTAAGGTTGTGTTATTCACCTCTAAACTACGAAAGTCTAGCAACAAATAAACACGGAATAACAATCGAAAATTAGAACGAACCTTCGAAGAACGATGCCTACGACAATCCGCACAATAACGATCGACAAACGCCACAAAGTTATAAACTTTGATAAGTTTGATTTGTTTTAACAAAGCTAAAGCCTTGAAAAGTTGAGAGAAAAATCTCACAAATTTGATAAACTCAAAATAATTTGTGTATTGTGTTCAGAATTTCGTCCAACATAGTCTAGATATCAAAAGATACCATGAAATCTAGTTTCCTAACAAAATAAAACTCTAAAAAAGGTAATTTTGTCGCGCAGAAAACACTAGGCACGGACCCCGTGCAGACCTCCGTGTCTGGGTCCGTGTACATACTGTAACTCATCTTCAGTCGGGATCAAGGGACACGGACCCCGTGCTCACCTCCGTGTACGGGTCCGTGTAGGCACTGTCTTCGCCAAATACATAGGGCACGGACCCCGTGCCTGGGTCCGGACCCCGTGCCTGGGTCCGGACCCCGTGCCTGGGTCCGTCTTCAGGTCCATGTAGGCTCTGTAGTTGCTCATCTCGGAGTGTAAGGGACACGGACCCCGTGTGCAGGTCCGTGTGCTGGTCCGTTCAGACTCGGCCGATGTTTGAATCATGTTCCTTTGGCCTTCCAACATACTCCCATGCATCACGACCCCTTCATCATTTTGCTCCTCGCACGTAAATCCATCTTCTTTGCTCATACTCCCGTGCAAGGCTACCACGATCGCATCATCCTCCCCTTCTTGAAAAGGATTTGTCCTCAAATCTTGCCCCCTTGCACAAAAACGAAGCAAGTTAGTAACAACAAGGAGGATATTATCAACATACTTACCTTTAAGCGCAAGTTTGTAGATGCCATTGCCCACACACGCCATCAACGCCTTGATCCCTAACTCCATGGCAGCATTCACTATCAACTCACCAACATCAACATATACCAAATAATAAATGACATAAAATGATAGAATACCGTTAAGTATCACAAAAATCAAGTTCCTCCCCTTCTTAGACCTAGTCAACACAAAAATGAAATCCATACACGTGTACGACCATAGCTCACTAGGAATAAGAAAGACTCAAGCAACTTATAGAAATCAAGATCAGGTGCCCTAGCCCTATAGGCAATGCATTCTTTGCTATTCCATTTAACATACCTCTTCATATGCAACCAACATAGAAATCCATGAATTTTGTCAATGATGAAATCACAAAAATACGCCTCACTAACGATTATTTCATAAAATGAGCATAACATGAACAATTTAATCTCCTTCAAATTATATTCATCATGAACAAAGAAATTATTATATTCATCTAACTCACCACATGAATTTAATTCTAATGCACATAGGTCATTGTCATGACAAAGTGTCAATTGGACAAACTTTGAACACTCAAAATCAATAACATTCGAATCTAATTCATGCAATACATCTCCCTCCTCATTTCTATGACACTTAGGCAACAAGATTAAATCGCATTCATATCTCCTAAACATCACATTTTCAAGTTGCTCCCATAATTCTTGAAGACAAGACAACAATGAATTAAGGTAAAGAAGAAAATCATACCTCATAGTTGTTGTAGTGGCAACTAACCTTACCTCGTCATAATTGCACTTGCATTCTCTAGGCTCAAACTTTTGGGTTCTCCCTTCGACAGGACTCACTTGTCTCCTTGTCATGATAACTCCACGATCCTGCAAATAAGAAATAGCAATGCTCGGGATTGAACCGGCGATTTCATCACAATATGGGTAAACCACTTTGTACAAAGGTACATGTAATGGTTTTTGCAATAATAAACAACTCTCAACCTCACTCTTTTCACTCCTTTGGACCATCAAATGATTTTTCTTTTCTTTTTCTTTGGCCTCTTTTTCTCTCTATTTTTTCTTTTCTATGGTCATCTCACTCTTTTGTTCACTCTTTCTTTCGACCATATATTTTTCTTTTTCTTTTTCTAAGGCCATCTCACTCTTTTGGACACTCTTTTTTTCGGCCTCATCTCTTTTATTCTTTTTCAATTGGTCCTCAAGTATTTGTTTTGGTGACAAAGGTAGTAATACAATTGGTTCTTTGTTTAGGACAAATGAGTACCTATTCTTGAAACCATCATGTGTTACCTTCCTATCGAATTGCCAAGGTCTACCCAACAAGATATGACAAGCATGCATAGGCACCACGTCACACAAAACCTCATCCACATACTTCCCAATAGAAAAGGACACTAGAACTTGCCTATTTACTTTCACCTCCGCACAATCATTCAACCATTGAAGTCTATATGGTTGAGGGTGCTTTAGAGTAGGCAAAATCAACTTCTCCACCATCTCACAACTAGCTACGTTGGTGCAACTTCCCCCATCTATAATAACGTTGCAAACCTTTTCGTTCACAAAGCACCTAGTATGGAACAAGTTCCCCCTTTGATTGGTCTCCTCCTCCTCGACTTGGCCAATCATGATACGCCTAGTCACCAATGATTCTCCTACAACCGCCTCATATCCCTCATCGGGATCCTCCAATGCAGGCATATCATCATCACTACCCTCTCTTTGGGACTCATACTCACCATAAGCATTCAAGATCATCACCCGCTTATTAGGACATTCACTAGCAATATGACCTAACCCTTGACATCTAAAGCATTTAGTATCCCTAGAACGATTAGAAGGAGTTTCAGATTTACCTTGGACTCCTTGCTTAGGTGCCTCTTGCTTAGTGTCAAATCTTGGCTTGGCCTCCACTTTATTTTCCTCAGGCTTCACCCCGCTTGACCGCCAAGAAGATGATGCCCCTCCGGTTTGATTTGTGCGGCCAACTCCTCGCCTCTTGAGTTGTTGCTCCACCTTTATGGCCATTTGCACCATCTCGTCTAGATCTAAGTAGTGCCAAAGCTCCACTTGATCTTGGATATCCCTGTTCAAACCACAAAGAAAACGAGCCATAGTTGCTTCATTATCCTCCTCCGTATTTGCCCTAATCATGAGTACTTCCATCTCCTTAAAATAGTCCTCAACACTCTTCAACCCTTGCCTCAAAGTTTGTAACCTCTTAAACATCTCCCTATAATAGTGGTTAGGCACAAACCTCTTCCTCATTACACTCTTCATCTCATCCCAAGATTCAATAGGTCTCTCATTATACTTTCTTTTAGTGGTCACTAATTGATCCCACCAAATGAGAGCATTGTCTAAGAATTCAACCACCGCCAACCTCACCTTCTTTTGTTCGGAGTAGTGGTGACATTCAAATACGAACTCTACCCTCTTTTCCCATTCTAGGTACGCCTCCGGGTCAGATTTCCCATGGAATGAAGGGATTTTCATCTTAATGCTACCCATATGACCATCTTCCCTAGTCTCCTCATACCTACCCCTCATAGCTTCTCTTCTTCCTCTCCCAAATCCTCTATCTCTTCCATTCCTACCCCAATTCGCATTTTGACTCTCATCGACTCCTCCTAGATCATACTCTTCGTCATCTCTACCCAAATCCTTAGGCTTAGGTTTACCCCCACTAACACTAACCTCAAGTTTACCCAACCTCTCATGCAACGACTCCATTTGGGTCGTCATCGCCCTACTAAAATCCCCAAACAACGCATCTAGTTGGGCCTTGGACACCCCCGAATTCGAACTATCTCCTACCTCCCTCTCCATTTAATTTCAAATTTGTACCTGCAAGAAAAGGTTAGTAGAAATAAAATAATCCTCACCCAAATGCTCACGGTCACTCCAAAGAAATTCACTCGTCTCTCCTCTCTTATTTTTTTTTGCTCACAACAAATACTCACTAGTCACTCCAAAGAAATAACAATCACACTCAAGTAATATCACTCAAATTTGAGAGTTCCCTCGAGAGCTTCAAGCTTTGTGTTTTGAGTAAATCAAACAACCAAGTCTCTAAAGGAAATAGAACAAGATATCAAAAAGAATTTAATGGTGAATTTTCGGAATTTTTGTACTCTTTTTTTTTTTTTTGGCTTGAGTACTACTCGAAAATCCCAAAAAAAAAATCACTAACAAATTTCGAGAATCACAGATTCACGAAAAATTTACGAAGAACGATGGAACAAAACAGATCTGAAAATAAACGAATAAATAATACAGATCTGCAATTTAAGAACAAGATAATTTACTTGAATTCAATAAACCTAAGGCTCTGATACCAAATGATAAGAATCTCGATACGAATAAATAGCAAACACGATTAAAAATAAATCGCACCCTCTATTCAATTACAATAATAAGATTCGTGTGTTTTTCCCGATCTTTTGAATCAAGTAAGGTTGTGTTATTCACCTCTAAACTACGAAAGTCTAGCAACAAATAAACACGGAATAACAATCGAAAATTAGAACGAACCTTCGAAGAACGATGCCTACGACAATCCGCACAAGAACGATCGACAAACGCCACAAAGTTATAAACTTTGATAAGTTTGATTTGTTTTAACAAAGCTAAAGCCTTGAAAAGATGAGAGAAAAATCTCACAAATTTGATAAACTCAAAATAATATGTGTATTGTGTTCAGAATTTCGTCCAACATAGTCTAGATATCAAAAGATACCATGAAATCTAGTTTCCTAACAAAATAAAACTCTAAAAAAGGTAATTTTGTCGCGCAGAAAACACTAGGCACGGACCCCGTGCAGACCTCCGTGTCTGGGTCCGTGTACATACTGTAACTCATCTTCAGTCGGGATCAAGGGACACGAACCCCGTGCTCACCTCCGTGTACGGGTCCGTGTAGGCACTGTCTTCGCCAAATACATAGGGCACGGACCCCGTGCCTGGGTCCGTCTTCAGGTCCGTGTAGGCTCTGTAGTTGCTCATCTCGGAGTGTAAGGGACACGGACCCCGTGTGCAGGTCCGTGTGCTGGTCCGTTCAGACTCGGCCGATGTTTGAATCATGTTCCTTTGGCCTTCCAACATACTCCCATGCATCACGACCCCTTCATCATTTTGCTCCTCGCACGTAAATCCATCTTCTTTGCTCATACTCCCGTGCAAGGCTACCACGATCGCATCAGGAGAGGAGGATAAATCTTTTTCAGTATTTGAGTTGGGGGGTTTGTCATGAAAAACTAGTTCCTGATTTCACTCTGCAGACTACTAAGATCTGTGTCCAGTTCAGTGAATACAGCTCTATCATTGTATGCAGTTGGACTTGTTGGATTGTAGTTGGACTTCAGCTTTGCTACCATTCTTGTTAGCTTTTTGACGCGAATCTGATCAAAGAAATATTTCTGCCTTTCTAATGCCTGTGGAATTGTAGCAGCTTTGACTAATTTCATCACAATTGCTTCTAGCTTGATGAAATTTTTCAGTTGAGATCTATGCTTCAGTTCTTTGGCAAAGATTTCTGTTCTGAAGATTTTCCAACAATCAAAAGATTTTAATTGTGATGTGGCAAATGCATTGACCTGTTCCCAAACTAGGTCAATGTGTGTTTGAATGACATTGGATGGCCGGGGTTCTTCAACCAGCTTGCCTTTTCCTTTGTCAGTTGAGAGAATGTGAGGAAGATCCATTCCAGAATGTGTGGAGTGCACTGGTTCCCTTAATATTACTCCTTTAGATCTGGCTCTAGGCAGGATGGTAGGGCGATTTACAAGAGTCAAGGGAGCTCTTACCTTAGCTGGTGTCTTTGCTTTGGTAACTGAATCATCAGGTGTGACTACTTGCAAAGGGATAGCTTGAATGGGCTGTTGAGCAGCTGATTGAATAATTTTCTCAAGTGGAATGACTTCCACTGTTGTTATTGGTTTGGTTCTTTGAGTCCTTGGTCTCTTGACAAGCTTAGGGGAAGGAGTTTTCTCTAAATCTGATTCACTGAGAATCGGTTTCCTTTTTGTTGTTTTGGCCTTCTTGACTGGTGATGGCTCAACCTCTAGTTTAGTTTTTGATGGCAATGTGTTTTTGGCAGTAAAGACCTTGAATTTTGATGATGTTTCAGCATTTTCAGCTACCAAACCCTTCAGTTTTAACAGATAACTGATTTGGATGGCAAAGCCACATGACTGTTTGGATGACTTGAGCATATTCTTCAAGATGTTAAAAAGAATATATCTCCAATTTGCTTTATTTTCAACCATGATTATGGTCATATTACCTGGAATTTTTCGAGTGTAAGAACAGCATAAGAACCGGATTTTGCTAATATTCCCTTTGCCACGATATCAGCTAACAACTGAATTTCTGGTTTCAGTTCCTTCTTTGGATCGGAAACCTTGATTTTTCGTCCATCAGCAGATAATCGAGACTGCATTTCTTCAATATCCTGAGTTTTTACTTCAGAAAAGCTGACATAACCATCAGTTGGCAGAGAGAAGATTTCTCCGAAAGCTTCTTCAGAAAGGAGAAGCAACTGATCATTGGTAGTCACAGAGATAGTGTCATTAGCAGTGATAAATCCCTTCCGATAGAATTCATTGACCTCGTTGAGGTATATCTTCTGAGAATATTGTCCTAAGAACATTCTGAGACCTGTCGACTCAAGCTTTAGAAATACATTCTTAACGTCTGCTTCTTGAATCGATAGAACCGAGTTAAAATCGATGACCATCGCATTCAAAATATCGGCTGGGATCTGGTTTGCCATTTCGGAAAGTGTAGTGATCTGCAAATTGAAGAGAATAAGTTCTGAAATTTGTATACTCTTAGAAACTGATTGTAATTGTGAAGAATAGAACTGAAGTGAAGCGGGCAAAATGCTTTTGTTCGTGACTGTTCAAATTCTGGAAACGTGTCAGCCCGGGAAAAATTTTGAATAAAAATGTGTGCACGTGTGCTTTAATCGTGTGTATATAATAATGAGCGGTTTTAAAATATGCCACGTCATAAAAATTTAGTCACGTCATTTGATTTGGAATATATTAAGTTTTAAATTGGTTAACTTATGTGAGAAGATTTGTAAAATTTTCAAACTGAACGATCAGTTGGGAAACTGATTCAAGTCAGTTGAGAATTCACAAACGATTGTCTTCCCAGTTAACTTCTTTAAAAACTGACATTCCCCCTAGATTGGTGCATATAATAATTAAAGTAGTGCTACAAAATAATTTTAAGAGTCAGAGAGGATATTGGTTTTGCTGAAACGTTGATGACTCTTCATCTTTCTTGATATTCTGCTATAAATAAAATGGCTCAATTAGTTTAAGACATATCAATAAAAAAAATGTCTGATACAGGTGACTCAAGTCTTTCTCCATTTTCTGTGGAGGCCAGGAAGGCCGAGATAGAAGACGAAATCTTCTATAAAAGTCTGCATTACTGGGAGCGATTACAGTAGCTTGAGCTCTTATACAACTCTGGGGAGGCCACCACTCCTGAATTGGTGGCAGAACTGAATCAAGTGCGAAAACACTTGAATATTGCTGTGTGGGTGGACATCTTCAAGGACGATCACATGTATCAGCTGATGCTCCGCAAGGAATTGAAGATCCTGAGGCGCATAGCTCATTCTCACAGCTTTCTTATGACTGCTCCTTCTTCTCTATCTGTTTGGCTGAAATTTTGGATAATTGTTGTGGAGAAGAAGTATGATGATGTAATCCAGACCAACATTTATAAGTAATGAAATCTTTATCTGTTTTTAACTCTGATTTTCTGCAAATGATATATTTCATCAGTTGTGATAGGTAAACAAATGAACTGATGAGAAACTAACTGTCATATGTTGATCATGAACTGGGACTATTTAAACAACTATTAATAGAATTCAAACTGGTGTCAGTTGACAATGAACAACTGATAAATTAAATTCCTTGGTAAATTTGAAAGACGCATTGATTGACTTGAGACTCTTCAGCTTCTCCAACGTCATTTTCCTATAAATAAGATGATAGTGATAAAAATGTGATGCAATATCAGTTCAAAAATATTTCAATATGTCTGATTCTGATGCATGCAGCAGCACTCATGTTCATGTTACTGAGCAGTCAACCCCTCGTTTAAAAGATATCGAGAGAAAGATGGAGATATATGTTTTTCAGAAGGTGATTTCAACATGGGAAAAGATTCATGAGTTGAAGAGGGTGAGTGACAGTGGTGCTATTCCTACTCGTGCTCAGGAGGCAAGAGCACTGAAATACCTTGAACGTTTTGAAGTTAGACATGTTAGGGATTTGGTTGAAGACAAATGTCTTTTGGAGGCGATGCTATGGAAGGAATGGCATGTTGTTGATAATATTTCGAAATCTAGGGCATTTGCTAGAGTTCGAATTTATGAGTTAAATGATTGGGTTAGGGCGTGGCTAGATTCAGTTGATTCCATGATTTCTTCTGTAAAATGGGAACTTTGGTATTCTTAATGAAGTATTATTTTCAATTTGTTGTGTTCTTATTTTCTGCATATAATTCTGTTAATGAAGCAATATTACTAATAATTTCTAAGATAAATCAATTAAACAATGAATATTTCGAAAGTAAAAAAAATTGGCCTCGGGTAATGGTTTTGTGAAGATGTCAGCTGCTTGCTGTTCAGTTGAAATATATTCTAGTCGAATATCCTTCTTTAACGCATGATCCCTAATGAAGTGATGCCTGACATCTATATGCTTGGTCCTTGAGTGAAGAACTGGATTATAAGTGATGGCAATTGTGCTGGTATTATCACAAAATATGGGCGATTCAGTTGACGTTATTCCATAATCTTTCAGTTGTTGCTGAATCCAGATCAGTTGTGCACAACAACTACCGGCAGCAAGATATTCTGCTTCTGTTGTTGAGGTAGCTATGGATGTCTGCTTTTTGCTGAACCAAGAGATAAGTTTGTCTCCTAAGAACTGACAAGATCCACTTGTACTTTTGCGATCAAGCTTACATCCTACATAATCTGCGTCTGAATATCCAACTAAATTGAAGGTGGAGTCTTTGGAATACCATAGCCCAATATTTTGCGTGTCCTTAAGATATCTCAGAATTCTTTTAGCAGCTGAGAAATGTGATTGCTTAGGATTTGCTTGAAATCTGGCACACATACGGACATCAAAAACAATATCAGGTCGATAGGCTGTTAGGTACAATAATGAACCTATTAATCCTCTATATAATGTCGCCACTACTGATATTCCCCCTTCTTCAGTATCTAGTTTAACTGATGAGCTCATGGGAGTAGTTGCAGCCGAGCATGATTCCATACCAAATTTCTTTAGCAACTCCTTTGTATATTTTGTTTGACTAATGAATATACCAGTTTCCAGTTGCTTCACTTGCAGTCCAAGAAAAAATGTCAGTTCACCCATCATACTCATTTCGAATTTTTCTTGCATTAACTTAGCAAACTTTTCGCGCAATTTGGGGTTATTTGACCCAAATATTATGTCATCAACATAAATTTGAACTAATAGAATATGATTATTTTTAGTAAATTTGAACAAGGTCTTATCAACTGATCCGACTGTAAAGTCATGATCAGTTAGGAATTTTGAAAGAGTTTCGTACCAAGCCCTGGGAGCTTGTTTAAGACCATATAATGCTTTGTTCAAATAGTATACATGATCAGGAAGTTTGCGATTTACAAAACCTGGAGGTTGTTCAACATATACTTCTTCTTGTAACTGACCGTTTAGGAATGCACTCTTCACATCCATCTGGTAAACTTTGAAGTTTTTGTGAGATGCATAAGCAAGAAATATTCAGATTGTTTCCAATCTTGCAACTGGAGCATACGTCTCATCGTAGTCAATTCCTTCTTCTTGCCTATATCCTTGTGCTACTAGTCTTGCTTTGTTGCGTATAACTGAACCGTCCTCGTTTAGTTTATTCATGTACACCCATTTTGTACCTATAATGGTTTTTGAAGTTGGTCTTGGAACTAAGTTCCAGACGTTATTGTGAGTGAACTGATTCAGCTCTTCTTGCATAGCATTTACCAAGTTAGGATCAGCAAGAGCTTCATCAGTTTTCTTTGGTTCCATTTGTGAGACAAAGGCTGAATGAATAAATAAATTTAACATTTGATTGCGAGTTCTTACTGGGTTAGATGGATTTCCAATTACCAGTTGTGGTGGATGTGATTTACTCCATCTGTACTCTGCATTTGTTGCATCATCAACTTCTTCAGTTGGTAACTGAATGCAGTTTTCAGCTTCAGTTGATGCCTCGTCAGCTGGTATTTGAATGTTATCAGTTTGCTTTAATAACTGATTGTCAGCATTGACTTCCTGTTCATTTAATTGATCTAATATCTCTGGTTCTGGTGTTTGAAAGTTGTTTTGATCATTATGACTTTCATCTTTGTCATCATCTTCCAAACTGATATCTGTAAATCGATCAGCTAGCTCAATTTGATCAGTTGGCTTATCAGTTAGTACAGTTTCATCAAAATCAACATGCGCAGATTCTTCAACATTTAAAGTTTTCTTATTAAAGACTCTATAAGCTATACTAACTGATGAATATCCAAGAAATATTCCTTCTGCAGATTTGGTATCGAATGCTTTTAAGTAATTTTTACCATTATCATGAATAAAACATCTACAGCCGAATATTTTGAAATAAGTGATTATACTTTTTCTTCCATGCCAGATCTCATATGGTGTTTTCATATGATTCTTATTAATCATTGATCTGTTCTGAGTATAACATGCAGTGTTTACTGCTTCTGCCCAAAATCTTTGAGAAATATCAGAATCAGCAAGCATTGTTCTAGCAGCTTCTTTAAGGGTTCGATTTCTTCTCTCAGCTACACCGTTTTGCTGAGGAGTTCTTGCTGCTGAGAGCTCATGCTTGATTCCAGCATTTTCTAGAAAGCTTGAAAGTGTTTGATTTATGAATTCAGTTCCTCGATCAGATCTGATTCGATCAATCCCAACTGATTTTTCATTTAAAAGTCTTTTCAAGAGTTTAATCAGTTGTGCAGCCGTATGGTCTTTGGATTTGAGAAAGATAACCCAAGTAAATCTTGAAAAATCATCTACGACCACCAAGGTGTATTTCATTCCCCCTAAACTCATGACTGGTATTGGACCGAAGAGATCCATGTGCAATAGTTCTAAGCACCGGGACGATGATTTACAGCCCTTGTTTTTGAAAGAAGATCGTACTTGTTTTCCATACTGACATGCTGAGCAAAGTTTTTCTTTTGAAAAATTTATTTTGGGCAAACCAGTTACAAGTTCATGTTTACTCAGATAGGAAATGGATTTAAAGTTTAAATGATTTAACCTTTTATGCCACAACCAGTTTTGAGATGATTTTGAAGTAATAAAGCATACTGGTGCATGAGTCTGTTCATTCCAACTGACTTTATATGTGTTTCCACATCGTTTGCCAGTTAGTATGATTTCATCAGTTGATGTTTTAACTGAGCATGAGTTTTCATCAAATTGTACCGAGAATCCATTGTCGCATAACTGACTGATGCTAATCAAGTTATACTTCAGATTTTCTACTAATAAAACATCTTTAATAGTAAAGTTACCATGGATAAGCTTACCCTTACCCACGGTTTTACCTTTGGAATTATCTCCGAAACTGATGTTTGGACCACTATATTTGGTCAGTTGAGATAGCATACTTGCATCTCCTGTCATATGTCGTGAGCAACCGCTATCCAAATACCATATTGAATTTTTATTTGTACCTGTTACCTGCAAGCACACACATAATATGATTTGGTACCCATATCTATTTGGGTCCAAAACTTATTAGTCCCTTTGGAACCCATACTTGGATTAGTCTAACTGACTTTCCAGTAGCTGTATTCCAAATGGTTTTTCTCGACTTTTGTGTGCTTGGTGAGTAGTGTACAGATGATACATTATGTGGTTTAGTCTTATTCAACTGATTGTTCAATCTGTATCTCTTCTGAACTGGCTTGCAGTTATAGTAATTGATATAGTCATTCGAATAGTTTTTGTGAAATATTTTTGATGACCCGCTTTGTGAATCAGTTGAAAGCTTTTTACTATAGCCAATCCCATATCTTCTAGCCTTGTTCAACTTCTCAGTAGGTTGTTCAATCAGTTTACTGGGCTCAATTTGTTCTTGTACCACTGCTGATTTGACAAAGTGAATGTACTTCCCTTTGTTCAATGTCAGCTTTGGTTGAGTATCATTTGAATACGTTTCTCCTTGATTACTGAACCCTAAATTATCAGAAACTGATTTTTGTGAATTCTGCATGTAGTGACCCGTTCCAGAATCACCTACTAATAAAAAACTAAGCATGCAATTAACCTAATCAATTATAATCAGAGATAACAGCGGAAAAAGTCAACAAAAATAATGGTTATACAACCCAATCGAAGTCTAGAATAACTCAAAATAAAATACCCAATACAACCATATCGAATCAAAACAATACCGATAAACTAAACCAACCAGCTACTCAACGTCCTCCTCCTGCTCCTCCTGAGCTGTCCAACCTGAAGCCTGCCCCGAGGGAATGGGGTGTCCAAGAATAAACAAAACCGAGGACGTGAGCGATAAGAACGCCCAGTACAAAAGTATGAGTATACAGACCTATATGAAATGCACATGCTATGATCATGATACCGGGGTAGTCAAGAAACAGGAGTCACAAAAGGATCTCAACAATGCTCAGTCTAGAGGCGCCAAGTGGATAGTGCCGCGCGGTACACCTCTGGGTCACTGCATCCACTACAAGACAGACGTGGACCTAAAATGTCCCGGACCACCGAAGCCCTCCCGACCCGTCGGCCACTGTGTACTCTCGGTGTCCATGCGTCCACAAGACAGGGCTGAGCGGCCCCAAGATATAGCTTATCTCGAAAGAGATACAGCTCAACAGTAAAGGCTATCTCGAAGAAGATACGGCTCAACATGAAATGCAACGTGCAGTAATAAACGTGACATAATAGCATGCATCATATGACATATATCAATGCACCACATAATCATGCAACACATATAAGAATGTATACTCAACCAGGATATCTCGGATAGTACTTTCGTACCTCTATCACAGCAAGCCTAGCCTTACGCAACACCGCTAATCAGGTCTAGAACAAGCCTACGCATCAAAAGCATACCCAATCAATACTACCATGCTAGACTAGCAAAACCAGTACTCCCTAGTACTACCAAAGGTTTAGGGTTTACCTTCGTCCGTCGACAGCCCTTTGATGTCGATTGCCTTGAAACTCAGGCGCCGCTACGCTACTACTCCTGGCAGCTCTTGGCTATCGCTCGACCAACAACTAACCCTAGAAACCTTCCAAACTCTCCAAAATGAGAGAAAACTCAAGAAATTGGCAAGTCAAAATGAGGAAATCCGAGCACTATTTATAGGCCATGTTCGGATCCTCCGAACAACACTTCGGAACGTCCGAACGCTACGTGTCCATTGGCTCTTGACAGCTCATGATCGGATCCTCCGATCATACACTTCGGACCGTCCGAACATGCACGTGTCCAGCTGCTCTTGACACCTCATGATCGGATCCACCGAACCTATACTTCGGAACGTCCGAACTCCCACGTGTCGATCAACTCTTGACACCTAATGATCGGATCCACCGAACTCACTTCGGACCTTCCGACCTCTTCGGTGCTTCCGAACCATCTTCGGTCCGTCCGATCATGACTCGGTCAAAATTACACATTAAACCTTCTTAATCACCATTACTCCGTTAATTACCCAATTTGGAATTCGGGCTACTACATTCTCCCCCCCTTAAAAAGATTTCGTCCTCGAAATCAAGCTTAGAGAATGAACAAAACGAAAATAACAACATCATTACCCTCAAAATCTAAGGGACAACCCATCACTAGACGCTTGGCTAAAACCGAATGACCCAACGGAGTAGAAACGGAAAGAATGACATCTAGAGAAACATGCGGTAACTTATGACGCTTAACAAATCGTCCTGGTCACCCCAACGACCTACACTTCCCTGACTACTCTCATCACCAAAGTGGTCAGCCATTGCTACAACATAGAATGGGGAAACTAGTAAATTGGTCAACGGAAATCCCAAAACAGAAATCTATATCCCAAAATCGTACGCATGCTCTGATACCATAAATGTAGTGACCCGTTCCAGAATCACCTACTAATCAAAAACTAAGCATGCAATTAACCTAATCAATTATAATCAGAGATAACAGCGGAAAAAGTCAACAAAAATAATGGTTATACAACCCAATCGAAGTCTAGAATAACTCAAAATAAAATACCCAATACAACCATATCGAATCAAAACAATACCGATAAACTAAACCAACCAGCTACTCAACGTCCTCCTCCTGCTCCTCCTGAGCTGTCCAACCTGAAGCCTGCCCCGAGGGAATGGGGTGTCCAAGAATAAACAAAACCGAGGACGTGAGCGATAAGAACGCCCAGTACAAAAGTATGAGTATACAGACCTATATGAAATGCACATGCTATGATCATGATACCGGGGTAGTCAAGAAACAGGAGTCACAAAAGGATCTCAACAATGCTCAGTCTAGAGGCGCCAAGTGGATAGTGCCGCGCGGTACACCTCTGGGTCACTGCATCCACTACAAGACAGACGTGGACCTAAAATGTCCCGGACCACCGAAGCCCTCCCGACCCGTCGGCCACTGTGTACTCTCGGTGTCCATGCGTCCACAAGACAGGGCTGAGCGGCCCCAAGATATAGCTTATCTCGAAAGAGATACAGCTCAACAGTAAAGGCTATCTCGAAGAAGATACGGCTCAACATGAAATGCAACGTGCAGTAATAAACGTGACATAATAGCATGCATCATATGACATATATCAATGCACCACATAATCATGCAACACATATAAGAATGTATACTCAACCAGGATATCTCGGATAGTACTTTCGTACCTCTATCACAGCAAGCCTAGCCTTACGCAACACCGCTAATCAGGTCTAGAACAAGCCTACGCATCAAAAGCATACCCAATCAATACTACCATGCTAGACTAGCAAAACCAGTACTCCCTAGTACTACCAAAGGTTTAGGGTTTACCTTCGTCCGTCGACAGCCCTTTGATGTCGATTGCCTTGAAACTCAGGCGCCGCTACGCTACTACTCCTGGCAGCTCTTGGCTATCGCTCGACCAACAACTAACCCTAGAAACCTTCCAAACTCTCCAAAATGAGAGAAAACTCAAGAAATTGGCAAGTCAAAATGAGGAAATCCGAGCACTATTTATAGGCCATGTTCGGATCCTCCGAACAACACTTCGGAACGTCCGAACGCTACGTGTCCATTGGCTCTTGACAGCTCATGATCGGATCCTCCGATCATACACTTCGGACCGTCCGAACATGCACGTGTCCAGCTGCTCTTGACACCTCATGATCGGATCCACCGAACCTACACTTCGGAACGTCCGAACTCCCACGTGTCGATCAACTCTTGACACCTAATGATCGGATCCACCGAACTCACTTCGGACCTTCCGACCTCTTCGGTGCTTCCGAACCATCTTCGGTCCGTCCGATCATGACTCGGTCAAAATTACACATTAAACCTTCTTAATCACCATTACTCCGTTAATTACCCAATTTGGAATTCGGGCTACTACACTGCATCTCATTTAGTGCAGTAGACGACTTATTCCAAGATTGAATGAGTTCAGTCTGTTTTGAATTTTCAAGGATCAATTTCTGGATCAGTGATTGATCTTTCTTTCTCTCTGCTTTTAACTTAGCAATTTCCCTTTTTAGACTCAACCCATCAACTGATTCATCAGTTTTGGTTTTATTGTCCATGGGATCATTTTTCTTTGACTTTATTTCCTCAAATGATTATGCAAGTTTCTGGTACTCATCTACCATTTCATGCAATGTTAAAATGAGTTCTTCTCGTGTAAAATCAGTTGAACTAAAATCAAATACCTGTTGACTTGTAGATTCTGCTTCTGATCATTGGCCATTAGACATTTGACTTCCTCTTCATCACTTGAGCTATATGAGCTTTCTGGTTCTGATTCGTCACTATCAGTTTCTGCCCATTTGGATTTGCCAGCTAATAGAACCTCATGTTTCTTTCTGTAGATTTTCTTATCATCTCTGGGTCTTGTCTTATGCTCATGTGATTTCTTTCTTCTGTCAGTTGATCCTTGACTGTCCTTTTTAGGTTTAGGACAGTCAGCAATGTAATGACCTGTTTTGCCACAATTGTAGCAAACATTTGTTTCTTCTTTGGAATTATTTCTCTCGTATTGCTTCTGAAAGTTTCCTTGGTTCTTTCTCATGAACCTCCCAAACTTTTTGATGAATAAAGACATAGCATCATTGCTTAACTGATCAGCAGATTTCTCGGTTGTAGTTTTCTCGGTTGACAGCTGCTAAAGCAGTTGTAGTTGTAGAAGTAGATGGTTCTCCTTCTCTGTTCTGTAATTCAAATTCATAAGCTTTTAAATCAGCGAATAGATCATAAAGTTCGATCTGGTTTAAGTCTTTAGCTCATGGCCATAGTTTTGACATCCCATTCCTTTGGAAGGCCTCTCATCACTTTCAGTGCAACTTCTTTGTTTGTATACACTTTTCCAAGTGCATTTAATTCATTGACAATACTGCTCACCCTTTCATCATACTCATTCATTGATTCTCCAATCTTCATTTTGATATTGTCAAATTTCTGAACAGCAACAGAGAGTTTATTTTCTTTTGTTTGGTCATTTCCTTCATATAACTGAATCAACTTTTCCCAAATTTCTTTTGCTGTTTTGCACATCTTTGTTTTGTTGAATGTTTCTTTGTCCAGTGTTTTTTATAGAGTATCTTTGGCCACATTGTCAAGATTGGCGTTTCTTTTGTCCTCAGTTGTCCACTCTTCCCTGGGCTTTTGAATTCTCTGTGGTGCCCCTTCAGTTATGGCAATTGTTCTGTTTGCTTTTAGAATCTTCATGGGTCCGTCTGTTATGACATACCACATGTCATCATCTTGTGCAGCTAAGTGAGCCTGCATTCTGATTTTCCAGTCATCGAAATCTTCTCTTGAGAACATAGGAATTTTATTGAATGAAGTCATGCTAGCAGATTTATAGATCAGAAGTATTCAAGAACAAGATTCAACCGCTCTGATACCACTTGATAAGATCGGTTGTCGTAACAAGAGTGTTTAGAAGGAGGGGGGGTTGAATAAACACTTACAATTAAAATTGTTCTTTAATAATATTTGAGTTCAGTTTGGTGACAAACTGAATCTTGGAATCTTGTTGGTCAATAACAATCTGTTAAACTAGAGTAGTTGCGGAAATTAACTGACTGAAAGATAGAATACGAAACTGAAAGAAATGTGCAAGAGTTGTTTCTGGATGTTCGGAGAATTTAATTACTCCTACGTCACCCTTTCTATCACAAGGATAGGATATTCACTAAAAGAATTTGATCAAGTACAACACTTGTACAGACCCGCTTCAGTTTGGACTTACTACTGCAAAACTGAAACTCTTAGTTGTACACAATATTCTCAGTGCGTAACTGATATTAGCACAATTGAATCTAACAACTTTTACAGAGTGCTAATAAGCTCAGATTGTAGCCTTGATTGCTACGAGTAATTCAAATGAGAGTGAGCTAAGATTTTGACAGAGTAACAGCAAGTTTAAGATTGAGTGATCATTATTTCTTCTTTTTCTTCTGTCATATTTATACTCTTCTTTTCCAACGGTAATATTGAGATAAATTTGAATCTTTGTATCCGTTGGTTTCCACTTGATTATTCCTTCGATATTGTTTGCTTCATTTATTGTAATTCGGCGTCTTGATTGCTTTGTCCGGAATGCGTTGTTTTAAGTAGTCTTGGTTGTTGTGCGGCGCTCTTGTAATCTGTTATGTCTTCTTTGTTCTTTCCCGAGACATCTTCAGTTGAGAGACTTAAAGGAATTCGGCTGAATGTTTTAACTGATCAGTTCCAACTGATCAGTTTACTTTGTATCATTGTATCAGCTTATTTCAGTTGATAAGTTCAGTTGCCGAATTTTCTTGCGCGTATCAGTTGATTCATATTTTTTTAATCGATTGATTCATGTTTTGTCAAACTTCAGAATCTAGTTTCCAACAGAGAGTCCAATGAAAACTACACACGAACATAATAAATGTATGCAATTCACTAAAAAAAACAATTGAAAATTATATTAGGATCTTACTTACCCACAACAACTTGGAACCAAAACCAATTGATCCATGGCTGCACCACTTAGCCTATCCGCTAAAGAACTCGCCCTCTTTTTCAATCTTTTAGTTTTCCTGTTTTGTCGTGTGTATTTTTTTGCAAATTTGGGATGCTATGTGGATTAACGAATCTGAATTTGCCAATCTTGTTTTCTTTCACCATATTTTTATAAAGATGCCTGTCATTTCAAGTAAACGAAAATCAAAACTACATTACATACAAAACTAACAAATTATATGCATCTTATATAATAATATAAGAAAAGAACAAACAAACTTTAAGTTAAGCGAATACTTACCAAATTTAGACGACTACACAATTTCCTGAAATTGGCTCCAAGTGATACAAAGGATTGATGTCCTCAAAGTGCAAGTTAACTTCATAATCATCTGCAAATACTTCATGATATAAAAGAAATTCTAATTTCCTTCCATTTTCAAGGGCTCTCTAACAATAACAATACACCATGCGCACTGCTCTTGGCATATTTGATGAAAAAGTCTGGTTTCTTTCGACACTTATAGTTTTGTTCCTATGGTGCTTCTGATAATTGTATTTTAAACATGTTAGATATGTTCAATACTAGAGAATTGGACAGATATTTACTTCGAAATATAAGCATACGTGTACCTCTTGTCGTAGCATTATCAAATGATTTGTCCAAGCCATATGTGTTCCTACGGCATCACCAACATTTTCACATTCATTGGGAATCGAAACTGGCAAAAGTGCTGATTTTTGCATTACTTCATCAATGGATAAACACATGCAATTTTGAGGTAATGGAACACCATGAAGCAAGTTATTAGCTCCATTGACCTCAACAACTGTTCCATATGCAACAATGTTTGTGCTAGACTTCAATGTCAAAAAAACAGGTTTCCCGTAAAAGACAAATAGTTATGTCAATGAATTGTACTAAGTCTTTAGTTAAAAAATATAAAGTACTTTATAATCACAACAAATTATATACCTGTAAAGCAACAGATTTTTCCACAACTTTCATTTCGACATCATTCAAATCTTCATAACTGGGGAAAAACTTGTCGATTTTCATTTCACTTTCATTCACTTGATGCAATTTTACCGAGCAACTTCCTTTGTCATCAATCTCATTGTCCCATGCACCTTTTTTGCAGACAATTGCTTCAAGTTTTTGAATGCGTGTATCTTGCTCTTGAATTAATTATCTAGCCTCTATCAACTCTTTCTTTTGCTCAATAATCATGAGAATATCCTTTTTTGTCCCTTTTATTTCAAGTTTCCCCTCATGCTTTTGTTGTATGTAATCATCCTTTCATCCAGTTGAAACTATTAATTACTTCAAAAGGTTTCATTAAAATAAAATAATTGATTTTTATGTATAGTTTGCTCACAATCTTTTCTACTGTTATTTGCAACTCCTGGCCATCAAAATCCCATTCTTTATTCACTCACCCTTTTTCCGAAATACTAGATCTGTTGATATCATCATCGTCACACAATTCACTTGCCTACATACAAGAACAATCAAATGAAGTTTGTCAAATATGTTAAAATGTGAAAGAAAAAAAAAAACCGCAAATGCAATTATATATATCACATGCTAGGAAAAAAACAGTCACCCATGTTACAAGTATTCATGCGAAGGAAAGAAACAGTCACTTGTTTGACGGCACAAATGTTAATATACTTACTATTTCTTCAGCAAATCGTGCATATCCCTTACGAGCAACGCGATGAGGGTATATGTTCTTCTTCCTTCTTTCCTTTTGTTGATCACTTAGTTCCTAGGCAAGTGAAGAATGACACATATCAAATTTTTTTTAATTCGTCAAATACTTCATGGTGGATTTATTTTCAAAAAAAAAAAAAAAGATACTTCCAATGAATTTATCAGATATGCAAGTCATGACAAAAGAAATCCAGTCACCTCGTGCAAGACCATAGCCAGTAGGTGGTTGATCCAACTCCTCTGGTTTATCAACCTTATTCGAAATGAACCTTTGAGTAAGATGTGATTTAAATTGACGCCACTTATTATTTGCCGAACTTAAACATCCCTTTTTCCAGCTTGGGGGAACATCAAACGTCAACTGTAAAACATCAAAATTGGAAATACATTAAAAAGAATGACATAACATAAGATATATATAAACAATATGAATATTAATTGTGAAAAAACAATAGAACTTACATTAACAAATTCCCATATCAATTCTTTCACTTCACTTGGAACTTGCTTCCATGTCTTGTAAGTTATCTTAACTTTTTCTCGAGCAAGCACACCAATATAACTCTGCATTTCAGCAGCAGCTTCTCCTACTGGTTGTCCAAGTATATTGAATCTTACCTCCTTACGAATTCCCTGAACCCCCTTCCTACAAAGCTTATCTAGATGTGTAAGACCTCTAGATGTTCTTGTAGTTTCAGTGTCTGTAGATCCCAACATTTCTTTTCCATTGAAACTCTTGTCAGTAGAAGTAGATGCAAAAGAAATTTCCTTTCCCAATCAATGCAAACTGTCCTAATATCTTGCTCGATTCATGAATTGTATCATCATCACGAGACCCAATTTTAAGCTTTCTAAAGGATGTCATTGAGACCAGATTTAACCTGTTCAATAAAAAAGTGAAAAAAAAAACATATCAATATAGAAATAAATACACAATATATACAACAAAAAATATGATAAGAAATTCATCTTCAATAGAAATCCAACAGATACAAAGATAAACAAAAGTATAACTTCAATATTGTCTACAAACTCCTATTCAAAAGCAAAATACATGTCAATATTGTCTACCAAAAGTAAAATATCTTTGGTTAAACATTGTCGACCCAAGTCCCATCACAATCTTCATGAAGGCATGATGGTTCATTGTCATGTGCTCCATCAACACCCATTGATGGTAACCCTCTGGTAAAATATTGATAGTGAATTGAAGTGTCTTCCAATTCATCACCATTAACGTGTTCAAATGACTCCTTAGTAGTAGTTGCAAGTACAATACTCCATTCAGGATCTTCAGTGTAAAATACTTGCTTTGCTTGACTTCCAAGATAAAAGAGCCGGATTTGAATCCAATTCTTCTAAAATTTACCAATGTGAAACAAAGATCATCTACTTTAATACCATTATTATTCTCCACCCAATTACATTTGAACATTGGAATTTGAAATTTGTGGTAATCGAGTTCCCATATTTCCTCAATAAATCCATAAAAAACCATGTCTGAAACAATTGGGTTTTTATCCTTTGCACTGGCAACTTGCATTGTCTTTGCGACTAAGCTTACTCCAGAGTTTTGAGTAACTCATATATCATCATGTTCTTTTGTAGCATATGTAACCCCATCAATCTGATAACTAGAATACTTTAACACTTTGCTGCTAGGTCCACGCACCATCCACTTCAATCTTTCTGATATTTGATGGTGGAATGGTTCAACTAAATGTGCAACTTATATTTCACAATGCCAAAAATTTAGATTTTACGTAAGATACCAAGAGTTGTATACATGTTAATATCAAGTATTTTGGAACTTACATTATCACGCAACCGGTTAGTAAACGTTCGGTTATGATCATCTTGTAACAACTTTTTGGACTTGGCTTTATGAGGAAATCTTGATTTCAAATCCACCATGTGTTCCCTAATGAAATAATTTCTAATAGGTAAACCAATAGAATGTATGCAAAGTGCATGAAATAATTGATAGGTTGGAGATCTTACTCGACATAAGGATCAATCTCAACATCACTTGCCAATACATACCGATGTGCTTGTTGCAGCTCATCATGACTAGTGGAGTGCACAACTGCTCCCGATAAAGGCTTAGTAAGTTCTACTTCTCGATGCCTTGATAGTATCCCAATTGTGTGGACATTAGATAGATAATCTGAGAAAAATTTGACAGCCTCTTCAGCAATGTAACATTCGGCTATACACTCTTCAGTCCGATTGCGATTGCGCACATAACCTTTCAAAATCTTCATAAATCTTTCAAAAGGGTACATGTGCTTATACCAAACCGGTCCACAAAATTTGACCTCCCGCAAAAGATGAACAATTAAATGAATCATTATGTCAAAAAATGAAGGGGGAAAGTACTTTTCAAGTGAACACAATATCAACACAATTTCTCTTTGCAAGTCATCCAACTTTAAGACGTCTATCACTTTGCTATATAACACATTGAAGAACAAACACAGCCGGGTGATAGTATCACTGACATGTTTTGGCAAGACACCACGGATGGCCACTGGAAGCAATTTTTGCATTAAAGTGTGATAGTCGTGTGACTACAGGCCAACAAGCTTCAAATCCTTCATCGACACAAGGTTTCTAACGGTGGATGAGTAACCTACAGGTACCTTTACTCCCAACAAAGAATTGCAAATACTTCTTTTCTCATCCTTACTTAGTGTGTAACATGCTGCTGGAAAAAAATGTTTTCTTCTCCCCAATTTTTGTTGCCAATTCAGTCCTTAATTTCATTTCCAAAAGATCTAATCTTGCTGCTACTCCATCATTTGTTTTTCCTGGAACGTCAATTAACTTACCAATAAGACTTTCACAAACATTTTTTTCAATATGAATCACATCAAGAACATGTAGATCTTTCCAATAATCAAGTTCAAATAATATTGATTTCTTTTTTCCAGCATGTTATCCCGTCATCGTTCTTTGACTGAAGCTTTCCGCTGAATTTTTCACAATGATAATTAATTCTTTGAACTCTTTCTAAAATTTAATTGCCACTCAATGTCTTTGGTGTGAGGTTAAATTCTTGCTTCCCATTAAATGCCTTCTTTTGTCTTCGATAAGGATGACTTAAAGGTAGAAACCTTCTATGGCCTGTATATGACATTTTTCTACAATGCTTCAACCTTGTCGAATGTGTTTCTTCTGCACAAATAGGACATGCATGATATCCTTTCACAACACATCCTGACATGTTCCCATATGCAGGAAAATCATTGATTGTCCATAGTAGAACAGCTCTAAGAGAGAAACTTTCTTATCGATATGCATCATATGCTTCAACACCTTTATCCCATAAGCATTTTAAGTCTTCAATAAGTGGTGCTAAGTAAACATCAATATCATTACCCGGCTGTCTAGGACCAGATATCAACAAAGTGAGCATCACAAATATTCTCTTCATACACAACCATGGTGAAAGATTGTATGTGATCATTAAAACAGGCCAACAACTATATGCAGAACTCATCAAACTATGAGGATTGATCCCGTCTGCTGATATAGTCAATCTCTTGATTTCTTGGCTCATAAGAAAAATCTGGCCACATGCGATCAACTAATTTCCAAGAGGGCGAATCAGCTGGATGACACCAGTATCCATCACGAATTCTTTTATCAGCATGCCAAGATAACTCCTTGGATATCGCCTTATTCCAAAACATTCTTTGAAATCTTGGAATAGGTGGGAAATACCACAAGACCTTTGCAGGAATTCCTTCCTTTACCTTCGATTTTTTGCCCAACTTCCACCTTGACGTCCCGCAAGTAGGACAATTTGAAAAATCTTCGTACTCCTTTCGGTATAAGATACAATCATTAGGACAAGAATGAATTTTCACATAGTCTATCCTAATGTGCGTAAGCTTTTCTTTGCATCATACAAAGATGAAGGCAACTCATTGTGATCTGGAAGCATTTCTTCAAACAAAATAAGCAGATCAGTGAAACTTTTATCACTCCAACTATATTTTGCCTTCAAGTTAAATAATTTCACAACTACAGATAACTTTGTGAATTTAGCACATCCATGATATAAAGGTTTATCTGGATCTTCAAGTAGCTTATTGAATTGGCTTGGATTCTCAGCATAACTTTCATATACACAATGCACCATATCTATAGTTTCCTCACTAAATGATTTGTGTTCATCTTGTCCTACTCGATAATTATCATTCATTGAGTTCCCTTTCATAGATCTTTCCCCATGCCATATCCATGTATGATATGTCAAATCCATACCATTACAATACAAATGTGCCCTGATAGTTTCAGCATTTTTCTTCCTTGGATTACCATATCTTGCACATGGAAAAGGTATTGCATTAGAATGGGAAGCATTTTTTAGTGCAAACAGCAAGAAAGACTCTACTCCAACATCAAATTCATGTGATAGCCTATCTTTTGACATCCATTCTTTGTCCGTTGTTGGTACAACTACTCAGCTAACAATGAGCCCAAACCCTTCAAAACGATTTTAAATAATATAAAAAAAATCTTTTATTCATAGCCTATATTTTTAATATACACACACACACATGTATATATAAATAGAATTCATGTAGCTACTCTTTACCCAAAGTAGGCTAGTAAGACTCCTGCAAACTTCGCAGATCCGCATACACCTAAAGGCACTGGAAGTAGTTCACATTCCTTCAAGACCTGCAACAGGTACATTTTCTCGCAATTATAAAACATTCTCTGCATCTAATCTACACTACTAAAAGAACCACATTAATAATTTCTATTTCAAATATAACTCATTTTCTTTCAATGACAAGCAACAACCACAAATAAAATAAGGTGCACCGATGACAACATTTGTACTAACTTTACTTTAAGAAGTAAAAGGAAAATCACACACAGGTTCCCACCATTCAAAACTTTCAAGGAGGAACATAATTGATAATAAAATCAAGCATCAGCACTGATTAACCTCATGGAAGTCCTTGAATTCCCTAGAATCCCCAAATGGATAGGCACCGACAAGCATTACATATAATGTCACTCCGCTCATGCCGGCACCTAGACTAGACTAGACTACATTATTGACCTGACCATTCGGCCAATAAATGACGTTTAATTCATTTACTTTGTTCAACTTTGAGCTCCTCGAACCCTTCTTTTCTTTTAGGATTAATTTATTATTTACTTTATTTCATTTTTATTTTTACATAAGTTCGTTTAATTGGAGAAGTAAACAGACTCCTAAAATATTTTTGTTAAAAAATATATTGTCTAATTACATGAACTCCAACTAATATCTGAGATTTGGATCAGGTACTGATGGAACGAGAGGTTCAGTACTCTCATGGGCAGTAAGATTTAAAATAGATTTTGGAATTGCTGAAGCACTAAATTACCTCATGGAAGTCCTTGAATTCCCTAGAATCCCCAAATGGATAGGCACCGACAAGCATTACATATAATGTCACTCCACTCATGTCGGCACCTAGACTAGACTAGACTACATTATTGACCTGACCATTCGGCCAATAAATGACGTTTAATTCATTTACTTTGTTCAACTTTGAGCTCCTCTAACCCTTCTTTTCTTTTAGGATTAATTTATTATTTACTTTATTTCATTTTTATTTTTACATAAGTTCGTTTAATTGGAGAAGTAAACAGACTCCTAAAATATTTTTGTTAAAAAATATATTGTCTAATTACATGAACTCCAACTAATATCTGAGATTTGGATCAGGTACTAATGGAACGAGAGGTTCAGTACTCTCATGGGCAGTAAGATTTAAAATAGATTTTGGAATTGCTGAAGCACTAAATTACCTCATGGAAGTCCTTGAATTCCCTAGAATCCCCAAATGGATAGGCACCGACAAGCATTACATATAATGTCACTCCGCTCATGTCGGCACCTAGACTAGACTAGACTACATTATTGACCTGACCATTCGGCCAATAAATGACGTTTAATTCATTTACTTTGTTCAACTTTGAGCTCCTCGAACCCTTCTTTTCTTTTAGGATTAATTTATTATTTACTTTATTTCATTTTTATTTTTACATAAGTTCGTTTAATTGGAGAAGTAAACAGACTCCTAAAATATTTTTGTTAAAAAATATATTGTCTAATTACATGAACTCCAACTAATATCTGAGATTTGGATCAGGTACTGATGGAACGAGAAGTTCAGTACTCTCATGGGCAGTAAGATTTAAAATAGATTTTGGAATTGCTGAAGCACTAAATTACTTGCACAACGAATGTCAAAGTCCCGTTATTCACAGAGATGTGCACGTCGTCGTCTGGTGATGCTTCAACTTTTTTCTTTGCTCGTGCATCCATGTCTGGCACATATGCACGAGCATCTCTGGTGTCTCGCCATATTCTTGCACGCATATGCACGTCTAAGACTCGCGTATATGCGCTGGTCTTGCTGCAATAAAAGCTGGGGACTTGTCACACTTCTTCTTCTAAGCGCCATTTTCATTCCTGTTCAAGCCCATGTAGTCACCCTACCTATCATCCTGGAAGCACAACAAAAATAACAAAAACGCATAATTCTGCCCAAGAAAACTAACAATCTATATGAAATATAAAGATAATTTAAGTGCGTAAAATGCACTTATCAATACTTGAGCATACATAACATCATTTTGCGTAGAGATATGTTTCAAAGCAAGTGACCCATACATAAATGTGCCTGATCAGACTAAACCACAGTACTGGGCTGGCAGGGAAAGTCCACCACCACATACATGAGATCCCTGTTCATGATTTAACGGGTGGATTGGGCCCTGGTCATGCTTTACCGCTTTCCAAACCTAATCTAAACCCGGTCATGTTTTACTGGGGTGGAGAGGTCCTCGGCAACGTTCACCGACTTCCAAACCCGTTCATAATTTGGTCACAAGACATTTAGCATACCTCAAAATCTAAATTATTTTCTTTTCCATGTCGAACATAATTACTTGGCGTTTAGGGATTCGTTGGATCTCGCTTGGGGCCACTGATGCACATACTAACATGAGTTCCAATACTTATCTTGCATAGCTTAGACGTATAGTCATGCTCACACCCAAATATGACAAATTTATTTATGACATTCTAAATCTCGGGGGACTCGACCTCGTTTATCATCGTACTAAAACATGACATCAAAACCCCAAAACGATCCCAACAAAATATATAAAAAATAAATTTAAAAGACACGGACTGTAAGGGTACGTGTCGGGGTCCGTGTAGATGCTGGAAATTTGCATTTTGAAGGAAAAATGGACACGGATTCTGTAGTGACCCGTTCCAGGATCACCTACTAAGCAAGAACTTAAGCATGCACTTTACTTAATAACAGTAATCAGAGATAACAGCGGAAATAGTCAACAAACTATAAATATACAATCCAATCGAAGTCTAGAATAACTCAAAATAAAAATACCCAATACAACCATACAGATAAACTAAACCAACCAGATACTCACGTCCTCCTCCTGCTCCTCCTGAGCTGTCCAACCTGAGGCCTGCCCCGTGGAAATGGGGTGTCCAAGAATAAACAAAACCGAGGACGTGAGCGATAAGAACGCCCAGTACAAAAGTATGAGTATACAGACCTATATGAAATGCACATGCTATGATCATGATACCGGGGTAGTCAAGAAACAGGAGTCACAAAAGGATCTCAACAATGCTCAGTCTAGAGGCGCCAAGTGGATAGTGCCGCGCGGTCCAACCTCTGGGTCACTGCATCCACTACAAGACAGACGTGGACCTAAAATGTCCCGGACCACCGAAGCCCTCCCGACCCGTCGGCCACTGTGTACTCTCGGTGTCCATGCGTCCACAAGACAGGGCTGAGCGGCCCCAAGATATAGCTTATCTCGAAAGAGATACAGCTCAACAGTAAAGGCTATCTCGAAGGAGAATACGGCTCAACATGAAATGCAACGTGCAGTAATAAACGTGACATAATAGCATGCATCATATGACATATATCAATGCACCACATAATCATGCAACACATATATGAATGTATACTCAACCAGGATATCTCGGATAGTACTTTCGTACCTCTATCACAGCAATCCTAATCCACTGGAACAACCAGACAACAGGTCTAATCCAAGCCTATTCATCAAGTGAAAACCATCACTAAACTTATCTACCAGACTTAACTAGATAATCCTGAGATAAATACTGATAAAATTCCAAACCTTCGTCCGTCGCTAGCCCGCTGATGCCGCTAGCTCCCAACTAGAGCACAGCTCTGCTACAAGACCAGCAGCTCCCCGCTAGTGCCCAAATCTCGGAACAAGACTAGAACCTGTCAGAAACGACTGAAATGCTATGGAATTCTCTGAATTGGCGAGTCAAAATGAGGAAATCCGACCACTATTTATAGGCCATGTTCGGATCCTCCGAACACCACTTCGGAACGTCCGAACGCTACGTGTCCATTGGCTCTTGACAGCTCATGATCGGATCCTCCGATCATACACTTCGGACCGTCCGAACTTGCACGTGTCCAGCTGCTCTTGACACCTCATGATCGGATCCACCGAACCCACTTCGGACCTTACGAACTCTTCGGTGCTTCCGAACCATCTTCGGTCCGTCCGATCATGACTCGGTCAAAATTACACATTAAACCTTCTTAATCACCAATAATCCGTTAATTACCCAATTTGGGATTCGGGCTACTACATTCTCCCCCCCTTAAAACGATTTCGTCCTCGAAATCAAGCTTAGAGAATGAACAAAACGAAAATAACAACATCATTACCCTCCAAATCTAAGGGACAACCCATCACTAGACGCTTGGCTAAAACCGAATGACCCATCGGAGTAGAAACGGAAAGAATGACATCTAGAGAAACATGCGGTAACTTATGACGCTTAACAAATCGTCCTGGTCACCCCAACGACCTACACTTCCCTGACTACTCTCATCACCAAAGTGGTCAGCCCTTGCTACAACAAAGAATGGGGAACTAGTAAATTGGTCAACGGAAATCCTAAAACAGAATCTATATCCCAAAATCGCATGCATGCTCTGATACCATAAATGTAGTGACCCGTTCCAGGATCACCTACTAAGCAAGAACTTAAGCATGCACTTTACTTAATAACAGTAATCAGAGATAACAGCGGAAATAGTCAACAAACTATAAATATACAATCCAATCGAAGTCTAGAATAACTCAAAATAAAAATACCCAATACAACCATACAGATAAACTAAACCAACCAGATACTCACGTCCTCCTCCTGCTCCTCCTGAGCTGTCCAACCTGAGGCCTGCCCCGTGGAAATGGGGTGTCCAAGAATAAACAAAACCGAGGACGTGAGCGATAAGAACGCCCAGTACAAAAGTATGAGTATACAGACCTATATGAAATGCACATGCTATGATCATGATACCGGGGTAGTCAAGAAACAGGAGTCACAAAAGGATCTCAACAATGCTCAGTCTAGAGGCGCCAAGTGGATAGTGCCGCGCGGTCCAACCTCTGGGTCACTGCATCCACTACAAGACAGACGTGGACCTAAAATGTCCCGGACCACCGAAGCCCTCCCGACCCGTCGGCCACTGTGTACTCTCGGTGTCCATGCGTCCACAAGACAGGGCTGAGCGGCCCCAAGATATAGCTTATCTCGAAAGAGATACAGCTCAACAGTAAAGGCTATCTCGAAGGAGAATACGGCTCAACATGAAATGCAACGTGCAGTAATAAACGTGACATAATAGCATGCATCATATGACATATATCAATGCACCACATAATCATGCAACACATATATGAATGTATACTCAACCAGGATATCTCGGATAGTACTTTCGTACCTCTATCACAGCAATCCTAATCCACTGGAACAACCAGACAACAGGTCTAATCCAAGCCTATTCATCAAGTGAAAACCATCACTAAACTTATCTACCAGACTTAACTAGATAATCCTGAGATAAATACTGATAAAATTCCAAACCTTCGTCCGTCGCTAGCCCGCTGATGCCGCTAGCTCCCAACTAGAGCACAGCTCTGCTACAAGACCAGCAGCTCCCCGCTAGTGCCCAAATCTCGGAACAAGACTAGAACCTGTCAGAAACGACTGAAATGCTATGGAATTCTCTGAATTGGCGAGTCAAAATGAGGAAATCCGACCACTATTTATAGGCCATGTTCGGATCCTCCGAACACCACTTCGGAACGTCCGAACGCTACGTGTCCATTGGCTCTTGACAGCTCATGATCGGATCCTCCGATCATACACTTCGGACCGTCCGAACTTGCACGTGTCCAGCTGCTCTTGACACCTCATGATCGGATCCACCGAACCCACTTCGGACCTTACGAACTCTTCGGTGCTTCCGAACCATCTTCGGTCCGTCCGATCATGACTCGGTCAAAATTACACATTAAACCTTCTTAATCACCAATAATCCGTTAATTACCCAATTTGGGATTCGGGCTACTACAGATTCTGATAGGAAGGGGTCAGGGTAGCCTCTGAACTTGCAAACTCACAAAATTTCACTAACTTATTGATTCATTCTTCCAATCCAAGCCTAGGGACCATGAACTAACACCTCGAGACTCATCCTAGGATGCTATTACATTGATTCAAACTCGTAAAAACACCCCAAACGTCCCCAAGCATCGAAAAACAACTTCAATACAACACTAACTCGTAATTCGATATCGTTTCGATTCTTATGACTTCTATTAAATCCCAAGCCAATACCGACCCAAAAGAACCACCAAATAACACCTAAATACATCTAATAACATATCAAAATGCAGTAGCATAAGCCCGGCGGTGCCCAACGAAGCCTGCAACTCAAAAACTTCAAAACACATCAAGAGCGCATTATTCAGAAAAACGCAGTTTGAGCAGTCCCACGAAAATGATCATAACTCACTCATTGATTATCCAAATATTTCGAATTTACTGTCAAATCGAAGGTATCAAAATTATACATTTTATATGATGAAAGTTTTTCAAGAAAATCGACCGAAAAGTCGCAGTATTTAAAATGACAGCAAATTTCGAGTTTTCAGATCTAAAATCGTTTCAAAATCGATCCAACAAAATTTTGGTCAAAATTTTTACAACATACATGGATTTTCACGCATAATAAACAAAAACGCGAATAATATGACAATATCGATGCAAGAATGAAAGGATATACATGCCTTTGATCATTAAAATTACCGAACCGACGATACCGAAGCAGGAAAGATGCAACGGACAATCCGAGACGAACGTGGCACGATTTTCTTGAAGAGAATTGGCGAGAATAGCTGAAATCTTTCAAGGGAGGGGGCGCGGCTGCTGAGTTTTCTTAGAACCCTAGGTTTTATTTTGCTTTCAAAAATCTGAAATGAGATGCAATGAAATGTGTGTGCTCATGGTGTGTGTAAAAACATGTAAGTGTGTGTAACATATGTGTGTGTGTGTGTTTGTGATTAATTAGGGGCTAATTAGCTCAATTAAATAAATAATAAGCAATTTACATTATAATTAAAATACCAATTTTCCACTAAATTACTAGCATCGCTAAATTTGAAATAAAATGCAAATACCTTAAACTTAAAAAGTTTAAAATCTTAAAATCACCTAATAAATTAAATTAGGCTTTAAAAATGATAAAACTTAATAAATCATTTAAAATGCCACATTCTTAACTTAAAATAAAATATCACGTTTTAAAATTGACATAATCGTCGCCGGTCTCTTTTCCTCGATCTCGCATCAAATAATCGCCTGAAACATGAAACTCAAGAAAACATTTAGCGTGCATCACATAAAAATAAATAATTTAAAATAATACAAATTAAATAAATCATGCATAGCTATATATCATTTTAAACTTAAATAAATAAGTTAAAATTTAAATAAATGTATGGATTTTACGTGTACTGATTTTTGGGTTCTACAAAACTTGTCTGAAGTGCAGATAATTTGACCTTGTGACGAAGAGCATCAATAGTAAAATTCGCTGGTCCTGGATGATACTTGATTTTGCAATCATAATGCTTTAACAAATCTATCAATTTTCTTTGGTGCATATTTAACTTCTCTTGAGTGAAGATATACTTCAAGCTCTTGTGATCAGTAAAAATATCAAATCTCTCTCCGTAGATATAATGTCGCAAAATCTTTAAAGCAAACAAAATCGCTGCCAATTTCAGATAATAAACTGGATAATTCTCTTCATGCTTCTTCAACTAGCTGGATGCATATGCCATCACATGACCATTTTGGGTTAAAACACACTCAAGTTCTTGAAGTGATGCATCTGTGTACACAATGTACCCTCCTGATCCAAATGGCAAAGCTAAAACTGGTGCAGTTGTCAAACATTGACGCAGTTCATTGAAAATATTTTCACAATCATATGTCCATTCGAACTGCACATTCTTACACATCAGCTACGTCAATGATTTGGGAATCTAAGAATTCCCGAGATGAATCTCACAATATGTTTGGCATATAAAAGAATGAGGTTTTAGTAAGTAACAGTCATTAAGGTGTTTTATAATCATGGTTACTATATGATGACTATGGATCGAAACTGGGTATAGAAATAGAAATATATTTTGGGACGATAAAATAAATTGAGACAGTTTTGGCTTTATAATTGATAGAGGATGTAGAATTAGTTAAATCTTTGATTTCCTTTAGATTAAGAAATTTGGTATAAATGTATAAAAATAGGAAGATGGCATATCAGAGTACGTAGTGAAAGCGTGATAGAGTGCAAAATTTAAGCAAATCAGATTAAGTATGAAGTGATTGAGGGAGCCTAAGCTTTTAAATAATCAAGACTAAAAAAATTTGGAGGACGAAATTTTATTTAAGGGGGAGGATTTGTAACGCTCGCAAATCAGGCCACGTAGACCGCATGCGTGAAAATTATTAAATTGCTAAAATATTTTAATTAAATGATTTTGTGAAACGTTTGCTACTCGTTTTCTTAAAACGTGGTAGATATTTTTTTCGCCTTAATCTCCATAATTCAAAATTTACATATATATACTTTAAAATAACTTGACACCATTTTCTAAATAAAACAACCAACTTAAATTTGAAGATCAAAGGAAAATAGTTTAAAGCATAAAATCGTCAAAAATTTTACCAACCTAAAAATATTATTTAAAAAGTATAGCTCATACTATAACATCTCAAAAATCTCTCATAACATAAATAAAAATAATAGAATATATTTCTCTACTTTTGTTTCAAGAATTCTTGAAATTCATTATATAGTTCCTTTTGCTCAGTATTACTGGCTGATGAACTTAATAAGTTATGGGCTATGAGCCTCTGTTTACCATGCTGTGCAATAATATTAGGGGGTTTTCCCCTACCACCTCGTATCCTATAAGAGGACTCTCTTTTGCCTCGAGAGTACATATCTGTAAATGAAAACATTAAGATAAATATTCTCGAGTTAAGAAATCTGGTAAGTGATTATCTTCACCTTTTTTATAAATGATTTCAAAATCAAAAGGAGCTAATGAGCTTACCATCTTGCAAACATTTGTTTAGAGACATCATGTTTAAAATCTTTATTAAACATAAATTTTGCAGATTTGCAATCAGTTTTTATAATAAACTTTTGATTATATAAATCATCTTGAAATTTTAAAATGCAACTCACAATAGCCAAAATTTCTTTTGCTACTGTGGAGTAATTTTTATGGGCATTATTCCATTTCCCAGAATAAAATCTAATAAGATATTCTTGTTTTGATTGAGGATCTATCTGTTTTAAGATTCTTTCAAAACCTATATCCGAAGTATGTCAGGGCCCGTGCACTTAGTTAATATTTAATTCCCACACAACAAGGATTAAATGGTGTAAACAGCGAAAACGAATTTAAAATGTTCATTTGGGCCTACAGAAATTTCGGCATGACCTCCCCGTAAGTAGGAAATCCCAAAAATTTCAAAACACAACAATAACAATATACGCTCGAAAATAACATCAGTTTCACAATCAACCACACAAACATCCTACAGCCACGCTTGCCAGGACTAGACACAACAACCACAAATAAAATCCAAAACAACATAAAAACATCACCATACAGCTACACAGGGCATCGCCTTGGCAAATGTATCAAACCAGTATAATATATATATAAATATGTGGGAACTCTAACACAAACCAAGTGACTACTGGGTACCACTCGCTGACGCTCCACCAGACGCGTCAAAACCCCTGGAATGACCTGCTATAGCATAAAAACAACCACAACATCAAAATAAAACAGGGGTCGGACCCCAGTATGACAAACCAGTAAAATCACGGCGTATATAAAAGACATGTAATAATACAAAGTAAGTGAAATGCTATGAGATGCATGAATGGTAACTAGGGGTTCAAACGAACCGAATCGGACCGAATAATGCTAAAAATTTCAGGCTCGAGTTCGGCTCGAATCTAGTGTGTTCGAGTTCGAGCTCGATTCGAAGTTCGAAATTTTCAGACATTTGGGCTCGAGCTCGGCTCGAAATGAAGTTCGAGTTCGAGTTCGGCTCGAAATATTCGAATATATTCGTGAACTATTCGAATTATTGCTCGAATATTAAGGTTTGAAAGCTCGAAAATACTCGAAATGTATATATATTTATTATATAATTATATTATATTAATAAATATTAAGGCTCGCGAACTATTCGCGAACTATCGAACAAAATAATATGGGCTCGAGTTCGGCTCGAAAAAAAGTTCGAACATGTTCGAGTTCGGCTCGAGTTCGATAAGTTCGAATACGAATCGAATATTTATCGAGCAAGCTCGAAAAGCTCGCGAACATATTCGGTTCGTTTGCACCCCTAATGGTAACTACGGAAATAATGGATACCAAATGGAGTCCAAACGAATAGCATCATCAACAGTAACAGTGGCCAC
The DNA here is from genome assembly GCF_022965805.1 of Primulina eburnea. NCBI lineage: Eukaryota > Viridiplantae > Streptophyta > Magnoliopsida > Lamiales > Gesneriaceae > Primulina > Primulina eburnea. Next base: position 12,323,081 of record NC_133117.1, read on the forward strand.
TCGTGCCAGAAATGCAGCATCAAATCGCCGCTCGTCCATGCACGTAGCACCGGGAATGCGAGTAGCTAAGTCGCTGGTCCCTAGCTGTCATCTGGGAATGTGGCTAATCCTAACCCACTCGTCCCTCTGATGACTCAATATATCTCAACATAATCAACATAAATAGCCGTCAAAGGAGTCCAAGCTCAATATGTTATGCCAACATAATTAATGCATGAATGCATCAAAATAAACATTCAAAGCACATAATAGCAAACCACATTCGCCGAATATTCATACACGCCAATATAACCGTCATAATGATATAGGTTTGATCGTACCTCGATTACAAATTATAATACCACGGTAAATCTTAAAGGCTATCGAATGAACTCGCCCAACAATAAAACCTACAATATAAATTAGCTATATACTTCAATACAATGTATACCAAACGACTAAACCAAAATAAATCGGCTCGGTTAAAATTCGAAATCCGGGCAGCCTATAACCCTTATAAAATCTGAATTCAAGCTTAATACCTCAATACTCGAGGCTAGAATGCACAACGGTGATTTCGCAAAGGTGGCTCGCCGGAACAGGTCGCCGGAAATACTGTTCACGCCAGAAACCTAGCTGGAAATTAAGGGAAAAACTCAATTCTTCACTTTTATAAACTAATACACCAAGAAAAACCAAAAATCGAAGCTAAAACCTTACCTAAAACCGAATCGAAGCTACGCGCACTGCTGCTGGAAATCAAGCCAAATCGAGCTCGTCACTTACCGATTCATGGCAGGAAAGTAGCTAATAGGTTGAAGGAAGAAGATGGCTAGGTGCTGCACTTCAACTCCAGCCTCTAACGGAGCAATGCGGCTGAGGCAGAAAGTCACGAAGAAGGGCCAAGAGCTTCTGGAATGGAAGAGAACTCTAATCTGCTGTACGCTATCTCATAGAAATGGTTTGGTTAATTATAATAAAAATGGGAAATGGGCTGGGCTTATTTTAAGTATTGAGCCTCACATTCTTCCCCACTAATAAAAGATTTCGTCCTCGAAATCTAACAAATACAACACTGATATTCACAACATTACATCTGATAATACGTAGGAAATTCAGAATACATCGCATAATTCATTACATTCTCAAACAAATGAGGCCATTCTTGTCGCATCTTTGCCTCTAATTCCCATGTAGATTCTTCTCTTCCATGCCTACTCCATTGTACCAAAACTAGTGGAATCGTCTTGCTCCTGAGCTGTCTTTCCTTGCGGTCCAAAATTTGCATAGGATGTTCAATATAGCTAAGAGAACTATCCAACTCCACATCCTCGACATTCAAGATATGAGACGGATCTGGCTCATACTTCCGCATCATAGATACATGAAACACATTATGTATCAAAGACAAACTCGGCGGCAAGTCCAATCGATACGCCAAAGTGCCAATCCTCTCAACAATCACATACGAACCAATATAACGCGGAGCTAACTTCCCTTTATGTCCAAATCTCATAGTACCCCAGAATGGTGATACTTTCAAGAAAACATAATCGCCCACTTGGAACTCTAAAGGTCAACGCATTTTATTAGCATAACTGGCTTGACGATCTTGAGCTGCTTTCATCTTTATCCTGATCAATTCAACTTTATCTTTCATTTCTTGAATAAATTCTGGTCTTGACATCTGTCTTTCTCCTACATCTTCCTAACATATCGGCGATCTGCACTTTCATCCATATAAAGCTTCAAATGGTGTCATACCGATTGTTGCCTGAAAACTATTATTGTAAGAGAATTCAACCAAAGACAATGATTCTTGCCAACCACCTTTGAAATCCATCACTACTGCTCGTAACATATCCTCTAGAGTCTGGATGGTTCTTTCTGTCTGACCATCTGTCTGCGGGTGATAGGCAGTGCTCATAGCCAACTTTGAGCCCAAAGCTGATTGCAGACTTCCCCAAAACTTCTAAGCAAATCTTGGATCACGATCAGATACTATGGTTACTAGCACACCATGCAATCTCACTATATGATCAATGTACAGTTTCGCCATTTTCAAATAAGTGCAAGTACAATCATACAGAATAAAATGAGCTGATTTAGACAATATGTCAACAATCACCCAAATTGTATCACAACCACGATTAGAACGAGGCAAATGAGTCACAAAATCCATAGCAATGTGCTCCCAGTTCCACTGCTGTACTTCAAGACTATGTAACATTCCACCAGGTCTCATTCTCTCGGCTTTAACTTGTTGACACGTTAAACATTTAGCCACAAAATGAGAAATATCTTTCTTCATACCTTCCCACCAATAATGAACTCTCAAGGTATGATGCATCTTTCGAATTCCTGGGTGAATACTTGTGTCGACTACAATTTGCTTCCTTTAGTATGGCTTCTTTCAGATCTACATTTGGAACCACAAGTATACCATTAAAGCGCAGACTGCCATCTGAAGCAACAATAAACTTTTCTGTCTGACCTGTTTGAGACAATTCTTTTAATCTATGAATGTGTAGATCGGTCTTCTGTGCTGCTTTGATGCTGGATAAAATCTGTGGCTCGACTTGAATAGATGACACTATAAAGTAGTCTCCACTGACCTGATAAGTCCATCCTGAAGTTCCCAAGTGCTCGTGGACTTTAGAGATAGTCAAAGATGTCAGCATAGCATTCTGAACTTTCTTGTTGAGAGCATCTGCAACAAGATTCATTCGCCCTGGTTGATACTGAATCTCACAATCAAAGTCTTTAAGTAACTCCATCCATCGACGCTGTCTCATGTTCAATTCAGGCTGTGAGAAAAGATATTTAAGACTCTTGTGATCCGAATAAATCACAAACTGCTCACCGTACAGATAATGACGCCATAACTTCAATGCAAACACAATAGCAGCCAACTCTAAGTCATGAACTGGATATCGGGTCTCATGCGGCTTCAACTGACGAGAAGCATATGAAATCACTCGCCCATTTTGCATTAAAACACATAGAGTCCATTTAGAGATGCATATGAACAAACAACATATCCACCTGAGCCTGATGGCAAAGCTAGCACTGGAGCTGTTGTCAACTTTTCCTTCAAAGTCTGAAAACTTGACTCACATTCATCTGTCCACACAAAACATCGATCTTTTTGCGTTAATTGAGTCATAGGCCTTGCTATAATAGAAAATCCTTCAATGAAACGCCTATAATATCCTGCCAATCCCAAGAAACTGCGAATATCGGAAATATTCGTCGGTGTTGGCCAATTGATAACAACTTCCACTTTACTAGGATCCACTGATACTCCTTGAGCTGATATAACATGACCCAGAAATACAACTCTATCCAGCCAGAATTCACACTTAAAAAAATTTGCATACAATTGCGCTGCTCTTAGTGTCTGGAGGACCAACCTTAAATGTTCTCGATGCTCCTTCCTTGTTTTCGAATAAATCAGAATGTCATCTATGAAGACAATAACAAATTTGTTTATAAATTCTCGAAAAACACGATTCATCAAATCCATAAAAACCGTAGGAGCATTAGTCAATCCAAAAGGCATAACAAGAAATTCATAATGCCCATAACGCGTTCGAAATGCTGTCATCGGAACATCTTCCTCTCGAACTCGAAGCTGGTGGTGGCCAGAACGAAGATCGATCTTTGAATACACTGACGTTCCCTGCAACTGATCAAACAAGTCATCGATACGCGGCAGAGGATACTTATTCTTCACAGTAGCTTTGTTCAACTGTCTGTAATCAATGCACATTCTCATCATTCCATCTTTCTTCTTGACAAACAATACCGGAGCTCCCCAAGGTGACATACTTGGTCTAATATAGCCTTTTTCCAGTAAGTCTTGTAATTGCTCTTTGAGTTCTTTCAATTCCGCTAGAGCCAAACGATATGGTGCTCTCGAAATAGGATTTGTCCCGGACACCAACTCAATGTTAAAATCGATTTCTCTCTGGGGTGGAAATCCAGGAATTTCATCGGAAAATACATCAGGGAATTCCTTGACAATAGGAATATCAGAAAATTCAAATCTTTTTCCATGTGTCGCATCAACTGCATAGATTATGAATCCTTCATTTCCTGTCGACAAGATTCTAAACATTTCCATTGCTGAAACTAATGGAATACGTGATTGCGAATCACTACCGTAAAAATTCCATTTACTGCCATAATATGGTCTGAATCTGATGATTCCATGGAAACAATCAACGGTAGCTCGATAATTAGACAGAGTATCTATTCCCAGAATACAGTCGAAGTCAGACATATCTAGCTTGATGAGATTAGTTATCATAATATTATCATCGAATCTAATCACACAATTCAGAATTATCTCATGAGACATCAAACATACACTGGCAGGTGTAGAGACTGACACAGTATCTATCAACGGAATAGTAGCAATCTCATGATCATCAACAAATATAGCAGATACAAATGAATGAGATGCTCCTGTGTCTATCAGTATACGCGCATGATGATTAAAAATAAGGCAGATACCTGCAATAACTCCGCCCGATGCGACTTGAACTTGATCATGGGTTAAAGCATGAACTTGAGCCTGCTGTGGCCTTGGGAAACGCTGCTGTGCAGAACCTCTAGGCTGAGGATAGTAGACTGCTGAAAAGACTGAGTCGGAACAAAAGTTCTAGTTGTTTGTCCTCTAAAATCCTGACCAAACTGAGGTTGCTGAAATTGTTGTCGTGCTGCTTTCGGACATACTCTAGCATAATGTCCAACTTGCCCATAGATATTACAAGATCCATGAACTTCTGTACACTGAGTGCTGAAATTCTTACCACCACAACGATCACAAAATACTCCAACTGGTGACCCAACTGAACTTCCACGCTGACTGCCGGAACTAGAAGAACTACTACGAGTCTGTTTCTTGAACTGTTTTCCTTTGGCCTTAAAGTTTTGCTGCTTTGGTTGTTGATAAGACTGCGAAAGCTGATACGGCAGTAAAGGTCGGTATAGTGGTGCACCAACTGACATCGTCACATTGCCCTCGAAACTCTGAGGAAAACCTGGTTGAACTGACTGTGGTTTTGCCAAAAGTAGACTTGCCTCCACATTCTTGGCTTTCTCTACACCATCGGCATAATTAACAGTGCTCCAGCGACTACTAAAGTGCAAATGGTTCGATTCAATCCTTGTATAAAATGCGATAGCTTGTTCCGATCACTGCTAGCAACATGAGGGACATAGGCAAGAAGCGCTGAAAATTGAGAGGCATACTCCACTACAGTCATGTTACCCTGAGTCAATTTATTGAATTCAGCTTCCTTGGCCGAATAATACGAAGGTGGTGAATACTCTCGAGCAAACTGAGCGCAAAATACATCCCAAATAACTCTTTCACCTAATTCTTTCAAAGCTTCCTCAGTAGTTTCCCACCATAACTGGGCTCGGTCTTTTAATTGACAAATAGCCAACTTAAGCTGCAATTCAGGGGTGTACTCCAACATATTGAACAAACGCTTCATACTTTTTAGCCATGCTATAGATTTCTCACTATCTTCATTCCCAAAGAATCGAGGAGGACGCATGTTCTGAAATCGGGAAATCACTAGTTCCATTTAACCCATTCCTCTGGTCAACTGATCCACTTCATGCACGACGTTAACATTTCGTGATTCACCACGAGGACGACGACCTCGTCTTCCCCAATCAGTCTCGTTAAGTCCTCTTACATTAGGAGCTTCAGATTCCTGAACAACTTCCTTTCCTTTTCTACCCTTACGTCCTGGTGCCATCTACAAGACAGAAGGATTTAATCCAAAAGCAGAAAAAAAAAATAATCGACTGAGTATAAGAGCATAAACTTAAACTAATACGCTCTAGTCATGCAGATACAATTAATTCAAAACATAGAAACGAGTAAGAGCAAATAATCAAACACATGCACAATCATTTTATTTGTGTTTAAACTCGAGTGTCCTAGACTCTAATTCGACGCTCTTATACCAAACTGTCAGGGCCCGTGCACTTAGTTAATATTTAATTACCACACAACAAGGATTAAATGGTGTAAACAACGAAAATGAGTTTAAAATGTTCATTTGGGCCTACAGAAATTTCGGCATGACCTCCCCGTAAGTAGGAAATCCCAAAAATTTCAAAACACAACAATAACAATATACGCTCGAAAATAACATCAGTTTCACAATCAACCACACAAACATCCTACAGCCACACTTGCCAGGACTAGACACAACAACCACAAATAAAATCCAAAACAACCTAAAAACATCACCATACAGCTACACAGGGCATCTCCTTGGCAAATGTATCAAACCAGTATAATATATATATAAATATCTGAGAACTCTAACACAAACCAATTGCCTACTGGGTACCACTCGCTGACGCTCCACCAGACGCGTCAAAACCCCTGGAATGACCTGATATGGCATCAAAAACAACCACAACATCAAAAGAAAACAGGGGTCGGACCCCAGTATGACAAACCAGTAAAATCACGGAGTATATAAAAGACATGTAATAATACCAAGTAAGTGCAATGCTATGAGATGCATGAATGGTGACAACGGAAATAATGGATACCAAATGGAGTCCAAACGAATAGCATCATCAACAGTAACAGTGGCCACTCGTGCCAGAAATGCAGCATCAAATCGCCGCTCGTCCATGCACGTAGCATCGGGAATGCGAGTAGCTAAGTCGCTCATCCCTAGCTGTCATCTGGGAATGTGGCTAATCCTAACCCACTCGTCCCTCTGATGGCTCAATATATCTCAACAGAATCAACACAAATAAACGTCAAAGGAGTCAAGGCTCAATATGTTATGCCAACATAATTAATGCATCAAAATAAACATTAAAAGCACATAATAGCAAAACACATTCGCTAAATATTCATACACGCCAATATAACCATCATAATGATATAGGTTTGAACGTACCTCGATAAAAAAATTATAATACCACGGTAAATCTTAAAGGCTATCGAATGAACTCTCCCAACAATAAAACCTACAATATAAATTCGCTATATACTTCAATACAATGCATACCAAATGACTAAACCAAAATAAATCGGCTCGGTTAAAATTTGAAATCCGGGCAGCCTATATAACCCTTATAAAATCTGAATTCAAGCTTAATACCTCAATACTCGAGGCTAGAATGCACAACGGTAATTTCGCAAAGGTGGCTCGCCGGAACAGGTCGCCGGAAATACTGTTCACGCCGGAAACCTAGCTGGAAATTAGGGGAAAAACTCAATTCTTCACTTTTATAAACTAATACACCAAGAACAACCAAAAATTGAAGCTAAAACCTTACCTAAAACCGAATCGAAGCTACGCGCACTGCTGCTGGAAATCAAGCCAAATCGAGCTCGTCACTTACCGATTCATGGCAGGAAAGTAGCTAATAGGTTGAAGGAAGAAGATGGCTAGGTGCTGCACTTCAACTCCAGACTCTAACGGAGCAACGCGGCTGAGGCAGAAAGTCACGAAGAAGGGCCGAGAGCTTCTGGAATGGAAGAGAACTCTAATCTGCTGTACGCTATCCCATAGAAATGGTATGGGTAATTACAATAAAAATAGGAAATGGGCTGGGCATATTTTAAGTATTGGGTCTCACAAAGTATCAGTTTCAATAATTTTATTCCATTGGGGATTTGCCAGTATAAGACAAGGAAGATTTTTAACATTTTCTTTAATATTTTTAACTGCCTTAGTATGTTTTTCAGACTAAGGTAAATGATTTTTCTTTAATTTATCATATAAGATAGCAGAGTCATTTGATAAATTTTTAAAATAAGGAGAAATATAATTTAAACTCCCTAAAAATCTTTGTAACTGAGTTTTATCAGTTATTATATCAGGAAATTTTGAACCAAATTCAATACTTATTTGATTATGAATTATTTTTCCTTTTTCAATCATATGACCAAGAAATCTAATATTAGTTTGAAACAAAATCATTTTAGATTTTGAAATAACTAGACCATTTTAAATAACAATATTTTTATATATATCTAAATGTTTAAAACGTGTTTCAATATCATTTGAAAATACTAAAATATCATCTATGTAAACAATTATAAAATTGTTGTATGATTAAAAAAATATCATTCATAATCTGTTGGAATTCTGAAGGGGCATTTTTAAGGTCAAATGGCATTAATGTCCTTTCATAATGTCCTATTGGAACATTAAAACAGTCTTATAACTATCAGATTCTTTTATTTGAATCTGCCAAAATCCTGATTTTAATCAAATTTTGAGAATATAATTGCATGTACAAGTCTGTCTAATAAATATATTTTATTACCAATAGGATGCCTAATCCATTTCAAAACCTTATTAAGAGGTTTATAGTTTATGACTAATCTAGGAACACCTCTTTCCTGCTCAGAATGTTTATTAACATAGAAAGCAGTACATGACCAAGGAGATTGAGAAGGTTTTATTAAACCTTTTTCTAACAAAGAATGAATTTCATTCTTGCATAATTCTAAATATTCAGAATTCATTTGACAAGGACGAGCCTTGGTAAGAATTTATTCTTTTCATCAAAATTCTCTTCATATGAAATAGATATAATATGTTTCTTTCTATTCCAAAATGCATTTGGAAGATCATTACATATTTCTAGTGAAAATTTATTATAAATAATTTTAATTTTTTCCTTTAATTTGGATTCTGTAATTTATTATCTATTGTTAGAAATTTTACTTCTTCTTTTAAAGAATTTATTTGAAAGGTTTTTCTTTCAATCTGTTCTTGTAATTCATTTAAAATCCTATGAACAGGTTTAGTTATAAACTGAAAGGAAATAGGATTACCTTAAAATGTTCCTATAATCCATGTTTCATCAACATGGGTTAAAGGATAAATTTGATAAATAAAAGGAAGACCAAGTATAAGTTGGTTTGAAATATCCTTTGCTAATAAAAAACTGGTTTGAATATAGTTTTTATCTTTGGAAATATAAGCTTTTGATAATTTATAATTTATTTCTAATGGTTCTTGTAAGGCCTTGAAATTTATTGTCACATCGATTAGAATAAAATATCCAAAACTAAGTTAAGAATGTAAAATAATTATATGTGTGTGTGTATATATATATATATATATATATATATATATATAAAACACGTAGCCACTATGTATATATGTATTATAAAATAAATGTAACATTTTAATTAAATGAAAAGATAAGGGTAAAAATAATATAATATAACTATACTAATATATTATTCCAAGAAGTGAAATAGTGAAAACAAATTTCACTTAAATAATTGATGAAATGCAACTTGCTTCCAAAATGATTAGTTTTGTTTGCATCCTTATTGTAGGAAATAAACAAAGCAATTGCAACTATATAAGAAGGTGTTTTCAAGTTAGTATTGTATTGAAGAACTGAACCCTTAAACTTTAATAATAAGCTAACAATAATAATACACTGAAGAAAATCTCCAGCATCACTTGGAGGGATCGGGAAAGGTAAGAAAGGTTTCATAAATTTCTTGTATTTTTTCTACCTTAAATATATATGAAATTGTGCCAACTATTTGAATTTAATACACATACACATATATAAGCTGTTAAATGTATGTGTAGAAATAATAAGTATTTAGCAATTGAATCACATTTTTCCAACCTTTATGTTTGAAATCAATAGTGTATTTTCGTGTACTAAATGTTGAATAGTATATATAACTTACTCGTTTATGTATAGATCCAATCCAACTACATGTTTCGCTTAGAATGTCACTGTACAAAAATTTAAGAAATTATTTAGGAATGGGTGTTCCTACCTTACTGTTATTTTGGACTTTTGATGATATTGGGATTACAAGTCATGAATCTTGAGTTGAGAATGAATAATAATAATCAGGAACATTTATTTAATTTATGTGATTTAATAAATTGAATTTCATGATTATTTTGCAAGACTATATAATAAATACAATTTGGAATTATGAATTACGAAAATTTACTGAATCTCAATTTTAATTAGATGAATTAAAAGATTTATTTTTAAAGTTGTTTGAATTGAAATTGTATCAAATTATATTTAACGTTTCTAGTGATAGCCAAGTAAATGGATTTAAAAATTTATCTATTCTTTTCTATATAATAGATTGAGGATTTTACGGAGCTAAATTTCACTCGTTGAAATAAATTCATAATAAGGTATGTTATTACCGGGTAACATATAACAGGTATTTGTAAAGTTTGATATTTGTTGAACGTGAGTTACATGACATTAAATTGTTTACTTGGATTATTTGTGACATCACATAACATCGATGCATTAAAACAAAACGTATTTTACACACATGTATTTTCTATATATGTAGCATCGATGCATAACATAACATTGCATTGCATATTCTGCCTCGATTTCAGTGTTTACTTCTTTCGATATTGTGTTTGGATTCGAGGGGATTATCGGGATGGTACGGAGCTGCGACTAGCCCGAGAGATGTTGTAGGCCGATAAGGCGCAATACGTCCGTAGTCCTTGGCGAGCTGACCGGCACACGGTAGTAGACTGGGGGGAGGGGTCGCTACGGCAGTGTAGCCGAGCCTTGCCTGTAGCTCGAGCTGTTATGCGCTGCATTTACTGATTGTGCAGTTTACGATATACTGATTTCCCGTGCATGTGTACATACCCTGCTCATGCATTGAATCCATGTATCATTCGTTACAATTCATGTTGTTTTTATTTCGGTATTTTCATACTGGGCTATTGCTTACCCCTCGAGGGCGATTATCTTCTGTGTGTGGTTGATAATCAGGGCAACATGGCATCCATCGTACTTCTGAGTGAGGAGCCGTATGAGGAAAGTACTTATACTATCATGTTCATAGATGGAGCATTAACACTAGTAGAGGAGCTCTTTTACGTATGCCCTGTGTTGATGTTGGTGATGGGGACGGACCCCATTTTATCATACTTCTGAGTAAGGGTGACTTGGTCTGTATATGTGTGGGGACCCGGACGCTAATCAAGTTCTTAATCGTCTTTGGGACTAATTAATCAATTATGTAAATCAGGGTCTAAAATTTTTTTTTTAAAATGCGGAACGTAATGGGATCAAACTCCTATACATATCAGTATAAAAGTATAAATCTACTACAACATACAATCATTTACATATTAGGTTCAACAACTAATTATCAAGCGTTTAAACCCTATCTCTAATCCAAGTCCGGTGCCTCTACTCTAATCACGATCTCTTCTCATCACCTCAACCCCGAATCTGTCCCACCTGTTGTCAAGTACACATACAGACAAGACAACAGCCGGATAACTCCGATGAGAATAAATCCCAGTATAAATCAACGAAACATGCAATCATATAAACAATATAAAGCATGTAATCAGGTAACAGTAATATGTATCAAAATCTGAAACATAATCAATAGCACACTGTCAACTATACTTGTAGCTACATAATTCATACTAGACTCAAATCCTAGTCTAGGGATCCCGATTCCAGAAGTTGGTATGCATATATCGACTAACAGTAATAGAAAAGACTCCAGTTCTATCCACGCCGATATAGTATCGATTAACAGTAATAGAAAAGACTCCAGTTCTATCCACACCGATACAGTATCGATTAACAGTAATAGACGAAGCCCTGATTCTATCCACATTGATATATTATCGATTAACAGTAATAGAGCAAGCCTTGATTCTATCCACATTGATATGATATCGCTTACCAGTAATAGAACAAAGTCCGATTCTATTCACATCGATATAACATCGATTAACAGTAATAGAAGGAAGATGAATCTATCCACATCGATATAATATCAATTAACAGTAATAGAAGAAGCTATCAACCTACCCACATCGATAACCAAACATCCAGTGACAGACTTTGGCACCTCCGCCAATGCACCATCTTATGACATCGTGCAATGTGCCCGTGGCGATCCCACCACTATCAGGCACTTCTGTCATAAGATTACTCTTCTAATACCTGCAATCTATAACTCAAGAGAACAAGTATATAAATCAAATCAATGCAATATCAATGCAATATCAATGCAATAAAGTAAAGTATGTGATTTAGAGAAACTCAAGTCCAATCTGACTCAAGTCCATCTCCCAATACCACATTGACTTATACCTTTATCTTCTCGCTCCGACGAAGACGAAGTCCCGACTCTACCTCGGTCCATTCCCAAATATGGTAATCACAATATCAAACAGATGCAATATCAATACATATAACTCACTTCAGAGCCTGTTCTGATTATTACTCAAATCACAATACAATCTGATCAATGTTAATCGACATACGGTATACCAAAACAATCTAAATCAATACCAACTCTGAACAATACCAGTCAACTGATATTTTGACGGTATAACAATACTGTTTCAACAACCCCGTCAGTCCAAACATCCCAAATATAATACCAGGAATTATAATCAATATCAATATCAGTCATAATCTTGATAACAATACACATCTGATATGAAATCTCAGTCAAATCAACTCCGAAAATCATAACAATTACGTAAACAGTCCGTTCTTTAATCTGACTTCGATTCTACAATGTCTACTATGTCAAGAACACCATATATAAGTCCTATTCAGTTCTGACAATATCATAATTTCAAAACATGTCAAAACGTAGTAAAACTTACGTCCAGTTGTAGCCTACGTCGATAGGAGTTTACTATTGAAGTCGGATTTAAAATCAGACGGACAAATCACTCGGAAATCACGATAATACGTTTTGAAGAAACTTGAAATCTCCCCAGCTTCATCCCCACGTTTTTAGTTAAGATTTTCTGAAGATTTACATGTATATATATATATATAAATATATATATATATACACGTCGCCCCAAGAGACCAAGTGGCAGCTTCATGTTTCGCATGCCTGGCGCATATGCGCGCTTCCTCTCGCGCATATGCGCCAAAGTTTCTGGACAGGTCGCGCATATGCGCGCTTTTCTTCGCGCATGTGCGCGCGATGTTCGATTCAGTTCCTGTGCTACTGCCCTCCTCGCGCATATGCGCGCCAAGTCTCGCGCTGATGCGCGAGGTCTTCTGCCTTCGCGAGTGGTCTCTCGCGCATATGCGCGCATCCTCTTGCGCATGTGCGCGACACCTACGGAATTTCTACCTATAAACATGCTTCCCATGTCATTCCAACTCTTGACTAATAAATCTCATTATTTGCACTAAATTCTCATCTTCTTTCCGAATTTCTCGGTCTGTGCCAATTCATCTATTATTATGGTAATTAATCAATAATCATTTCAGATTAATCTCAAACCACCATAATTACACCCAAATCATTTCAGATTACGAAAATCAAATTATCGGGCCTTACATTTCTCCCCCCTCTTAGATCTGAGTTCGTCCTCGAACTCTCACTAAATTAATTACGATCTATTAGAAGAAATGTATAACAGAGTTTAACATCCAAACTCATTTCCTTAACATCATTCTGAGGTATTTTCCTTTCCCGGATCTTGACTCCAAACGGAAAACACTCATTCAAGAAGTATAATGTCATAATACTACTTGAAATGATTCGTGACGGAATTAATCGTAAAATATTGGCTATACAGCATCCGTATATGCCAATCAATAGTTCTATAACGAACAGTATCATCATTTATCAATCCTAATCAAGGATATATTCAATTCCTAGCTCCAATTACCAATCGTCATCATCCGACATTGGCCTATGTCAAAGTAAATTCCGAGCTGTTTTCATTTTTCTTCTGACTCATACTCCTGATTCTATCAAATCAAATTTCAGAGATCCTTCATACAACGGAAATTAACAGTTCTCACTGTACCAAAATCTCTAAGAATGCTATCTCAATATGCATTTGATAGCTATTGTCGTATGCAAATTCATAAATGACACTCAGTCATTTCAACTAGTGCTAAAATCACACACTACAACTACTGGATATCCTCCAGTATCAGGATAGTTCGCTCCGACTATCCTTCAATTATGCACAATAAAGGGAAGAGTTAACTGTATATACTGCCAAAAATATAAAAGTAACCAAACTTCTGGTATGATATATTCTACTTTGGCATTCAATATAATCTGACCTCTTTTCTAGCATAATTTCAGTCATCTGATCATATCTGTACGCCGTCCTGTACAACATAATAGAGGCAGATTCGAACAATCTGTCATTCATAATCACATCACAGCACAATCTAAATAAGAATGCAGTAATGTTATCACACAGTTTATAGAAATGTGCTCCCATTTCTATTCAAGAATCAACAATCAAGATAACTAATTTCCTTGTTTCTATCTTTCTGTCTTCATTTGTTGGCAATTCACATATTTCAATACATATTCTGCCACAACTGATCGCCTTTGTTTATATGAAAACCATACTTTCAAATTTCATACATGTTCTGTTACCGAAAAGAATACTGAATCGATCACTGTGCACTTCTGATCCTGTCTGTCATTCCAGATTCGGAATATTCGGCACAAACAAGGTATATATATATAACAGTAATACCTACCTGATGTTCTGATCGACGTTCCGATTCGGTTGCACTGTATATAATCACAATAATATATCACAATCGGTATCATATACGGATTCAGAATAACACCAATATCGGCTCCGATTCGAGTATAAATCAATATCTGATAATGCTGACTAACTGATCACATCTTCAAGTCGTTTAGATCAACTGCTATATCTTCTTCGAATGTAATGTCCCCCCAAACAATATAATTCGTCTCAAATACTGTTTTAGATCAATAACAATTCTTAAGCAATTTCAAAACAACAATAGGATATAATAATCTGTCAGACTCCAGCAAATATAAATATCTGATATCGCTGTGGTTTCAGTCAGTAATCACTGCCTCCAACTATCTTCATATCCAAACCATTCTGTATACAATAATCTGAACTCCCAGAATATTCCATACATGATATTCGATTCAATCAATCTTATATCACAATTATATCAACGTATCATAGGTACACGGTATAAAATCATCAGCATACCTCTGAACACAGGATTCATCAACCCATAACAGAACTGAGATATCTCATAGAGAAATACATATTCAGATATAACTCTAACTCTCAAGCCATAAATCATCAAACTGATATCTCAATTCTTTTAATTCATTCAGTATTATTTTATACAGAATTCTAAAATAACACCAGTACCTGGTATAGAATCAAGGCTGTAATCCATCTCCCTGATACCGGATAAACCTTAAATCTCATCTGAAAAATCATAGCAAACTTCCTGCTACTAACAAATCAGTCCATGCTACACTCAGTTTCGAAAATCAACTGAATGTATAAGGAATAACTCCATTCCTTTCGATAATCATCGAATCATACATAATAAGGATATCAAGGAATTCAAAATCAAAAATCCTTACCGTATATCATTCATTCCTTGACCATTTCAGGTCTGAATCTTACCATCTCCTGGCAAGACTTTATAATAGGTCTGTACTTGTTCGATATATCAATATCCATCGCACAGTCATCATCAGACCATACAATTACAATCTAATACAATTCAATTTCATTTTCAACTTACTACAGTATCCCATATATGACACAAAAATCTCTGATATCAACATTTCCCAAAAAGGTAAAGAAATCAATACTACAGTAATACAGACCCCACAGATAATGCATACATCACTGCAACTACACCAAAGATAATTGTACAAAATGCAATAGTACATATCAATACATATGCCACATGCTCATAAAAGATCAGTATCTGCCACTACATCCTCAAGTGTGTCCTGGGTCTGTTCCTCGATCACCACTTCCAG
Source organism: Primulina eburnea (assembly GCF_022965805.1). Lineage (NCBI taxonomy): Eukaryota > Viridiplantae > Streptophyta > Magnoliopsida > Lamiales > Gesneriaceae > Primulina > Primulina eburnea. Next base: position 12,338,892 of record NC_133117.1, read on the forward strand.
ATGATCCAGCTCCCTGAAATCTCCGGGAATCTCTCTGCGGGCAAGCTCTAGCAAAGTGTCCAGGCTGTCGGCAGATACGACAACTGCCAAATACTCCCCGACATTGTTCCAGAGAATGTCTCCCTCCGCACGTGCCGCAATAAACTCCCGTATAACTGGGGCTAGAACCAGTGGAGCAAGATGAACCACCTGGTCTGCTCCCTAATTTCTTGAACGGCTTCTTTCGAGCTTTCAGTTGTTCTTTCTTCCCACTCGTGCTGCCGCGATCAACTCGAAGAGAGGATTGGTGTGTCTGGGGTTGTATCGCACACACCCTTTTTAGTTGTCTAATCAAACTTGCCTCCGCTCTCTTCGCTTTACTCAAGGCATCCGCAAAATGGTACGGTCGCTGCATATTCATCAATGCAACTATCTCCGAGTTCAATCCTCGGATGAACTGATTCGCTACAGCTTCATCATCCCTAGCTATTGGAGGAGCAAAACGCAGTAACGTAGAGAATTTAGCAATATATTCTTCAACATTCTGTTGACCTTGTCTCAAATTCTCAAATTCTGCTTTCTTGTCCTCTCGGTAGGAAACTGAGAAAAATCTTCGATAAAATTCCGTTCTGAGTATTTCCTACGAAATCACTGTACCTTGCTGTTCTAATATTCTTTTACTTATAATCCACCAACTCCTGCCGGCTTCTCGTAACTGGTTAGGCACCAATTTCATTTTCTGTTCATCCGTACAACCGAGTAAATCGAACAGTATTCCTATGTCCTCAAACCAATTCTCACAATCCTCAGGCGTCTCAGTACCACTCAGAATCGGCGGTTGCAATAACTGAAACTCTGCCAACTTTATTTCCATCGGAGTCTCTGATACATCTATCGGATCAGTCGAAGTATTACCTTTTTCCGGAATTCTTCTAGGAGGTATATCTGATGATCACAAGTATTAGTAATAACATGAGACAAATCCGTCTCAATCCCAATCCTGATCAGCTTACCTCTGATCAAGAATTGGTTCGGATCCCATTTCATATAACACATATTACCAAATCATCTCCGATAGCCAGGTAACATGTAGCTTAATACACAGTAACAACATACTGAAATCTTAGCAGATACAATGTTATTTCAACATTATATGCATTTCTAGGCCATATAAATCCAGGCAATAAAATATAATATCATGCTAGCATACATATAAATCATCAGTATATGAAATCACATGCTAGCAATCACATGCAGGGAAAGAAAACTCAATCTACCCCGCTCACTAACTTTTATCTCAGTGCTAAGGACCCTACAGTTCAAGGACCTACAGCTCTGATACCACCTGTTGTGGGGACCCGGCCGCTAATCAAGTTCTTAATCGTCTTTGGGACTAATTAATCAATTACGTAAATCAGGGTCTAAATTTTTTTTTTAAAAATGCGGAACGTAATGGGATCAAACTCCTATACATATCAGTATAAAAGTATAAATCTACTACAACATACAATCATTTACATATTAGGTTCAACAACTAATTATCAAGCGTTTAAACCCTATCTCTAATCCAAGTCCGGTGCCTCCACTCTAATCACTATCTCTTCTCATCACCTCAACCCCGAATCTGTCCCACCTGTTGTCAAGTACACATACAGACAAGACAACAGCCGGATAACTCCGGTGAGAATAAATCCCAGTATAAATCAACGAAACATGCAATCATATAAACAATATAAAGCATGTAATCAGGTAACAGTAATATGTATCAAAATCTGAAACATAATCAATAGCACACTGTCAACTATACTTGTAGCTACATAATTCGGACTAGACTCAAATCCTAGTCTAGGGATCCCGATTCCAGAAGTTGGTATGCATATATCGACTAACAGTAATAGAAAAGACTCCAGTTCTATCCACGCCGATATAGTATCGATTAACAGTAATAGAAAAGACTCCAGTTCTATCCATACCAATACAGTATCGATTAACAGTAATAGACGAAGCCCTGATTCTATCCACATTGATATATTATCGATTAACAGTAATAGAGCAAGCCTTGATTCTATCCACATTGATATGATATCGATTACCAGTAATAGAACAAAGTCCGATTCTATTCACATCGATACATCGATTAACAGTAATAGAAGGAACGATGAATCTATCCACATCGATATAATATCAATTAACAGTAATAGAAGAAGCTATACATCTATCCACATCGATATAATATCAATTAACAGTAATAGAAGAAGCTATCAACCTACCCACATCGATAACCAAACATCCAGTGACAGACTTTGGCACCTCCGCCAATGCACCATCTTATGACATCGTGCAATGTGCCCGTGGCGATCCCACCACTATCAGGCACTTCTGTCATAAGATTACTCTTCTAATACCTGCAATCTATAACTCAAGAGAACAAGTATATAAATCAAATCAATGCAATATCAATGCAATAAAGTAAAGTATGTGATTTAGGGAAACTCAAGTCAAATCTGAGTCAAGTCCATCTCCCAATACCACATTGACTTATACCTTTATCTTCTCGCTCCGACGAAGACGAAGTCCCGACTCTACCTCGGTCCATTCCCAAATCTGGTAATCACAATATCAAACAGATGCAATATCAATACATATAACTCACTTCGGAGCCTGTTCTGATTAATACTCAAATCACAATACAATCTGATCAATGTTAATCGACATACGGTATACCAAAACAATCTAAATCAATACCAACTCTGAACAATACCAGTCAACTGATATTTTGACGGTATAACAATACTGTTTCAACAACCCCGTCAGTCCAAACATCCCAAATATAATACCAGGATTTATAATCAATATCGATATCAGTCATAATCTTGATAACAATACACATCTGATATGAAATCTCAGTCAAATCAACTCCGAAAATCATAACAATTACGTAAACAGTCCGTTCTTTAATCTGACTTCGATTCTACAATGTCTACTATGTCAAGAACACCATATATAAGTCCTATTCAGTTCTGACAATATCATAATTTCAAAACATGTCAAAACGTAGTAAAACTTACGTCCAGTTGTAGCCTACGTCGATAGGAGTTTACTACTGAAGTCGGATTTAAAATCAGACGGACAAATCACTCGGAAATCACGATAATACGTTTTGAAGAAACTTGAAATCTCCCAAGCTTCATCCCCACGTTTTTAGTTAAGATTTTCTGAAGATTTACATGTATATATATATATATACACGTCGCCCCAAGAGACCAAGTGGCAGCTTCATGTTTTGCATGCCTGGCGCATATGTGCGCTTCCTCTCGCGCATATGCGCCAAAGTTTCTGGAAAGGTCGCGCATATGCGCGCTTTTCTTCGCGCATGTGCGCCGGTGCTTCTGTGAGTATCGCGCATATGTGCCGCACAATTCCGCGCATGTGCGCGCGATATTCGATTCAGTTCCTGTGCTACTGCCCTCCTCGCGCATATGCGCGCCAAGTCTCGCGCTTATGCGCGAGGTCTTCTGCCTTCGCGAGTGGTCTCTCGCGCATATGCGCGCATCCTCTTGCGCATGTGCGCGACACCTACGGAATTTCTACCTATAAACATGCTTCCCATGTCATTCGAACTCTTGACTAATAAATCTCATTATTTGCACTAAATTCTCATCTTCTTTCCGAATTTCTCGGTCTGTGCCAATTCATCTATTATTATGGTAATTAATCAATAATCATTTCAGATTAATCTCAAACCACCATAATTACACCCAAATCATTTCAGATTACGAAAATCAAATTCTCGGGCCTTACAATATGTGCCGATTCAGACGCTTTGAGGAAGGAGCTGAAATAAAGATGCATATATATATATATATATAGGCTCGGTATATTTTGTTATGTAATATTTATTCGAGCACTTATATGTAAAATGGTATGATGTTGAACTGATCCGAGATGATATGCGTTTTTGGTTAAAGACAAATATTAACAATATAAATAATTTTATGAATTTAGTAAACATGTTAATTGTGGTGTCTCAACAATGATTATACGTATTAGACTTTAATATTATATAATACTAAATATCTTTTGAAACGAACTTTTTGGGCCCGCGTTGACATTAAATTTTAAAATTCCATTCTCCGCTGTAGAGTTAAAACGGTAATTAAATAAAATCATTCATGATAAATACCGTTGAGAGTCGAGGGACCCACAGTTCTCCTCCTGTATGAGAAAGAAAATGAGTTGTTTTAAGAAAATATTTTATAGGAATTAATCTTTCCTGTATTACATTTAAATCTGCACCACTGTCAATCATAGCAATGAAATTCTTCTTATAAAAATTATCAATTAATAAAGTAATATTAGTATACCATTTTTAAGATATTATCATACTCAAAACAGATATTTTTTTTTATTATCAGGAAATGAAATATCTTCAATATTTTCAAAACTTTCAGAAATTTAATTGTTATTATTACTTTCAATAACTGAAATACGATAATTCAAATTATTATTGTTATATTGTAAAATTTTTACTTGTTCTTTAAGATTTTCTATCTCTTTAACTAAATCCTGTATAATAACTGGATTTTGTTGTTTATACTTATTCTGTAAAAGATTTTTTAACTTCTTTCATAGTATAATCTTGTTCTTGTTTAACAAGAATGTTTTTATTACTTGTACAACCAGTATTTTCCATTTGATCAATAATTGTAGATTTTAATATTGAATCCTTAATCATTTTAAGGAATTCTAAAATATTATTGTTTGTTAAAACGTTTATATTCAAATCTTGGAATTAACATATAAGTTTATAAAACTCATCATTTTTATTAATTTCCTCTATAGGATTAATACAAGATTTTCCTTGTATAGAATTTTTACATCTTCTAAATCTGAAATATTAGATTCATTTTCTATAATTTCTTCTGAATTATATGATTCTGAAGAATTCTCAGTTTCATTATCAGAATTATTATTAGAATGCATTATTTTTTAAATAATGTTTCTTTTAGATTTTCATCTATATCTAAATTATTAGTTTTTTTAGGCCAACATTGATTAGCATAATGTCCTGGCTTTTAACATTTTCTACAAATTATTAATTTATTTTAGCTTTATAATTTTCAGCTTCCGTAAATCTCGGCTTTCTTTTCTTTTCTTATTTTTCTCTTTTTGTCTATCAGACAAATGTCTTTTCTTATTAATTTTTTCAACTTTATCTTTAATTTTCTTCTTACCTTTATTAGGTAGGTCCATACCAAATTGATCACAAAATTTACCTAATTGTTTTTTCTCAAGTAAATTCTGTCTTTTAATTTGATTATTCAATTTTAATTCATTACAGAGAGCTAAACCCTCTTGAATACAAGTACTTATTAGTTTACCATAAGTATAATTTTCATAAGAAATATTTATATCATCATTTATTAAAACTTTTCTAACCCTTTCAGCAAATAAGGAAGATAAGCCATCTATAAATTTGGCTTTCCAAAGACTATTATTACAGTCTGGAATCTCATATATACGAGATACGAAAGTATTTTTATACCATCTAAAATCAGTAAGTGTTTTACATTTTATATTACTTAATAAAGTTCTAATTTGTTCACTATTATCAGTGAATTTTCAAGTAAATGTTCAATCATAGTCATTATTAATGAATATACTACTTTTTTTGATTGAATATTATTTTAAATTTTTATGGAATTAAAAATTTCATCTTTATGAGAGTAATGTTGATAATTGTCCCACCAACCTTTAAGTTGGCCTGTAAAACCTGCTATTATCATTTTAGCAATATTTTTATCAGTATTGCCTGATGTTTTACATACAGTACTATACATAAGAATTCTGTGAGCAGTATTATATATCTGCTTATCACTAAAACCATCAATATTCTATTCATAAATACTTTTCCCATTTTAACTATTGGAAAATATACATTCTTGTTCTTCAATAAGAACATCCATTGATGTGGGTCTATCATAATAATATTTGGTTTGGGTAGGTCTATCTGTCCATTTGATTTTATTAATTTCTTCTTCAGAAGAATTATTAATTTTTTTCAAACTCTTCATTAAGAGTATTTAAATTAAGATTTTTAAATTTTTCTTCTAATAATTTTTCTATATCATAAACAGAAGATTTAAATTTAAAATCATTTATATCAGGAGGGGATTGAATAGAAGAAGTAGCAATAGAAACAATATTAGTTTCTAGTTCTTGTATATGAACATCTGGTTTAATCTGATTAATTGCTAAAATAATTTTATCAATCCGATCTTTAAGAGAATTTATCTCTTCTCCTATTATAGTGAGATATAAATTTGCATAATTTTGTTTTTTAATTATCTGATTAATATGTTTAACAATTATTTATAACATATCATTATCAAATAATTTTGAAAAAGCAGTAAAATTTAAATTTTTTTTATTCTTTTCTATAATAAAAGATTTTTGAGGAAGGTAAACAGATTTTTGAATTTGTCCTGGAGAAAGTTTATAATTTCTTTCAAGTATAGAAATATAATCTATAATAAATGTTTTGAAAAACCAAGGAACAAATTATATTAATTTATTTTGGTTTTCATAAATTTATAAAATTCTGAAACAATAAATTCAAATTCTTCTTCAAATAAGCTTTTAAAGTACCAATCTCTGAAAGATTCCCATTTGGGTAAATAAAATTCTGCATTGATTTTGCTCTAGCAAAAGATCCTTTAGTAAAATCAATTTTTGATTTATTATCCATTAAATACTAAAATTCATTTCTGAAACAGTATCAGTTTCTTTAGCTTTTTGAAAGTTACTTTTATGAACAATATTATTTTGATTTATAATTAAATCATCTACTATTTCAGTAGATTCTAAATCTTCTTTTACTTGAGAAGTAGACTCTCTAGAAGTTTGTGGTATATCTACCATATAATCTAGAGGAGAAATAAAAGAATGACTAGATCTTGATCCAACATAAATAGAAGAGGGTAATAATCTTCTTTGTTCATTATTAAACTGTATTTGAACAGATCCTTCATTGGTCTGTATAACCTGTTGTAAATCCCTATTTATTATAGGATTTCTAGGAACATCTTGTTCAATTATCCAATTTGCTGGAAATTCAATTTCTTCTCATTTTATAGATATACGAGTTGTAATATTAGATCTATTAAAATTGGTTTCTATAAGAATAGTTTAATTTAATTTTTTATCTATTCTTTTTTACATAGGATTCAGTGTAAATAATGGTTTGTAATAAATACGATAACAGATATATATAACTTCTGTTCCAGGAGTATAATTATAACCATGAGTTTTAACATTTAATGTTAAAGAGTCTAAGATATTTATATCAGACAAAGATAAAGATAAATTAGGATAAACATCAAAATATACTGGACCATGTGCCAGACTAGATTGAATTATTCCCATAAGGGATTGTTTCCAATTCAAATTTTCTACCATCTCTTAAAGCTGCTATGAAGCTTTCTGGTAAACTTTCTAAAATTAAATGTCTAAAGGCAATTCGTATTAAACATATATGAATAAACCTATAACTTTTCTTATAAGGTAAAATATCCTTATTGTTTAACAATCTAATAATCATTTCTTCATTATGAAGAGGCACCGAAGATTCTGTAGTTTTAACTACTTGTTTGGAACCAATTTTTTTAAAGGTTCCTAACTTATAGATCATTTTAGATTCTATCTTAGATATAGTTCATTATTCAATAAATCTAAATTTTCAGGTAAATGATATTCTTCATTTAAACTGATTTGAACAGTTTCTTTCATACTGAAAATATTCATTTGAATAAATGTGCTAAATTATTAGCCAGACTATTTCCATGTCTATGATACCATCTGAGCTTGGAATCAAAGAGGAATCTGATACGTGACATTGTTTTACCAAACTTTTCCTTAGTGACTTTCGCACACATGGAGGTTTTTGATTTCCAGCCTATATATACTTACTGATTTTAGATTAGTTATCAGTGAATTTTTCAGTAAAATGTTCCATAATAGTCATTATTAATGAATATACTACATTTTCTGATTGAATATTATTATCGATTTTTATGGAATTAAAAATTTCATCTTTATGATAGTAATGTAAATAATTATCCCACCAACCTTTAAGTTGGCCAGTAAAATCTGTTATTATCATTTTAGCAATATTTTTATCAGTATTCCCTGATGTTTTACATACAGTACTATACATAATGTGGGGACCCGGACGCTAACCATCTTCTTAGTCGTTCTTTGGGAATAATTGGATCAATTAATTAAACGGGTCTAATTTTTTTTTTAAATGGGCCATGTATAAACAAGTGTACAAATCTACAACAAGTCATATTCCATTTTATTTAAATACACGATCAGTGCAATATCTACAATATGATCTAAAGTACAAAATTTGTTCAAAGTACAATCATAAACAAACTAGTGTCATCTCAATCACATAACCAATGATAAACAACTAGTTCTACGTCTAAGTCCAGAATCACCACTTCTCATTCTCTTCTTGACCCTGATCATGTCCCACATGTTGTCATACACACATACACACAAAAAAACAGTCGGATAACTCCGGTGAGAATAGAATTCTCAGTATAAACAATGTATGCATGCAATGTATAAAATCATAAACATTTATTAAAAGCCTTAATCATAATCTGAAACATAAATCGATACAAACATGTAACATAATCTATGAAACATAATCGATACAAGTCTGTAAATCAAGCTCTGACTCTTATTCTTTGACTCGACTCAATCTGGCCTAGTCTAGGGATACCGGTTGAATAAGAACGCAACAACTCACCTACTCTCCTTAGCTAGATGGTGGTACGTTCTTATTCCCAGACTTTGGTACACTATATCGAATATCTGCAATAGAAGTTGGTCTGCATTCTAAGCAACATCGATATAAACCAAACGTCGAGTGACCTGGCACCTCTGCCAATAACTCTGTCACGACTTGGCACATCTGCCAAAGACTCTCTATCTCAAATCAATCGTCTAAATCATGTTTTCTATAAATCAATATAACAAGCATATAAATTCAATGAAGTCAAATATATCAAATGAAAAACAAATAAGTATGTGGTTTATAGAAACTCAAGTTATATCTCACTCGAGTCATTCTCCCTGTTCAATCATTGATTTATACCTTTCTTTTCGTAGTCTCGGTCTGAAGAAATGGAAGTTCTAAATTCAAAGGTGTCAATACAATCTGGAGTGACATATCGAGAAGAACAATATTAACATTCCACTTAATTCAATACTCAATCTGATCAATATCAATCTATTGATGTTTCGACGGCATAACAGCACAATCTCGATAACCCCGTCAATCTCAACATCACAAATATAATACCACAACTCATAATCGATATCCATACAACTCATAATCTTAACAATAACATATCATAATCTCAAATCTGTACAATCTCAATCCTATCAATTCTGAAAAATCATAACAATTGTATAAATAGTCTGTGCTTCGATCTGACTTCAAATATATACTGATCAGTATATCAAGAACACATAATAATAGTCAAATCACAATTCCTTCAATATCATAATTTCAAACTATATTAGAAATCAATAAAACTTACGTCCTTTTGTAGCTGTCGACGAGAGGATCTCGGAACTGTGTTCGGATTCAAATTCTGATAATCGGATAGTACAAAATCACAAATCTAGCACATGAAGAAAACTTAGAGAATTCTGAAACTTTTCCCGATTTTTGCTGCTAATCACGAAGGGAATGAAGGAAATTGTACATTTATATATCAAAGTGCATTGTGAAGACAAGTGTCCTACTCAAATCCCACTAATTGCACTTTGTTGGAACATTTCATGTTCGCAATCTTGATTTTGATGTTAAAAAAACTTGTTATTGTGTTTCTAACATATTTACTCAAGTGTGAAGTTGCAAACACAAGAAGCAAGCTGAAACTGAATTCTGCACAAACTGAATTTCTGGCAAGCTTTGGTGTTTCAAAGATATTAATCAAATTGGATGATCCAAATGACAATCCGTGAATTGGAATGATTAGAAAACTCAATTTGGAACAAATCGTATTTCACGTCAGTTGGGCAAAATCGGATGTTATCAAGGGATAACTGATCGCTGAAGTGACGAACTGATTGCACGAAAACAGCAATCAGTTGTGTTTGAGCAGCTGCCGTATTTTGGTCATATCTCTCAGATCGTTTATCGAAACGATAGCGATTCAGTATGCGTTGGAAAGATAAGACAAAGATCTACAAATCATTCTTATAAGTCAAAGTCTGAATCGAAGCTTACGATGCTGATAAATGACGATGAAGTTACTGGTTCTGCACAAACTGAAATCAGCTAGGCTGATTTCAGCACACCAGCTGAAACTGAACCAGCTGAAGACCAGTTGAACCAGTCCAACTGAACCAGTTGAACTGAACCAGACCAACTGAATGACCAGTTGAGTTGACCAGAGTTGACCAGTCGGGAAAATGTCCAGCAAGACGAATTTGACCGTTGCAATTCCAGAAACATTACAGAAACTTTCCAACGGTCATATTCTTGTGTCTAACGTATATATCAGTGTTGGAGCCTATAAATACAACATCTTGAAGATCAAACAAGAGCTTTGGAAGAGGATTCAAAGCATGGGCAGTTAGCATGAAGAAATCAGCTAGTTGAGAGCAAAAGCCCTTGTGTGAGGATACATTTGAGATGTACACTGTAACTGATAAATTCCTCACACACAATCACTCACACATATACAAGAGAGTTGAAGTTCAAAGAATTAGTTGAGTGAGTCTTGCACAAAGACGTAAAACTTGTGTATGTAGTCTTTGCATGTGAGACATTAAACAATATGCTGATTGTGAGGTGCTGCCTACAATCTTGAGTGCTAGGAGTTCTAGTTGGGTGCTGCCCTTCCGGATCGGGTTTGTACAAAGAGTTGTATGAATCAAAGTCTTCTAGTGGATCCTTCCCAAGGGGAAGAAGGGGTGACGTAGGAGTGTTTGAAATCTCCGAACATCCATAAACAAATTCGTGTCTATTTATTTATTGCATTTACTTATCATTTCCATAGTTTTAAAGATGCATTGTTGAAGCATTTTATGTCTTCTTCAAATACCAAAATATTGTATACCAAGTGTTTGATAAAATGCTTCAACTGAATATTTTAACTCATTCAACGTGCATATATTTTAAATGGTTTACAAAATATTTATTCGGTTTCTACGAAGGATTATTTCGAGTATTTTCCGCTTGGTTTTAACACCAAACTCGATTTAATTCATCGGTGTTCAATATTTCAAGAACCGAGCTATTGTAGCTCATCGATTTACTCCCCTAACCGATCCTAACACACTTGAGCCCCTGAAATATTCACTATTTGCAATTTGGTCCTCACAACCTTTTTTAATTCAATTTCAATCCTATGGAATTGTAAAACCATGGAATATGACTCAACATTCCAAAATTCATAAATTAAATAATCTCGGATTAACATGATAAAATCTCGGGCCTTACACATAAGCATTCTGTGAGCAGTATTATAAATCTGCATATCACTAAAACCATCAATATTCCACTCATAAATACTTTTCTCATTATAACTTTATTAATTAATTAGAGCTAAGTTATTAAATAAGTACTTTAGGTTAATATTTAATTAAAGCTTAAATTAAAATGGGTAAACAAATGGAGATGAATTAATATAGGTCAAATATATTCAAGAAATTAAACATAACATTTAAATACTTAAATTATAAACCATGCAATGTCATGCAAGAGCTTATTCTAAATTAATGTGGTAATTCATTAAAATATATAATGAGTATTTAAAACCTTAAGAATTTAAAATACAAGAATTTAACAATATTTTACCATGCAAGAAGTAGTAATAATATTTGGTCAAGACAATTCAAGAATGTAATAAATCCATTCAAACGATTTCTAATTGCACTTCAAGGTGAATTCAATCCCCATTTTTATTCAATAGTTATTAGTAAATTCAAATACTATGGTACACATTAATCTTACTCAAGCCACTACCCTAGCAAATCAATGTGAATATACAATAAAAATAAGAGCAAGACCGTAGACTAGCATAGGAAGGAGAAGCAATTCAAAAGCTATTCCACTCCTTCACATGTAACTCCCACTTTAATGCACATTATGATCCTTTGACACCACTTATAACATTCCTATTACATACCCACATGACCTACACCCACATGCTCGAAATATCAGTAGGAAAACAGCTGAGAAAATCGTGTATTAGCAACAAGAATGGAAGAGTAAATCAAATACAGCAAGGTGGAAGAAACAATTCAAATTCTCACTTGTAACTCCTAACTAAATGCACTTCAAGACCCCTTTAACACCTCCTATATCATGCACCTTCATCCCTAGCATCAACTACACCCTTACCTTCGAAATATCAGAAAGAACAAGCTGCTGAATTCGAAAGAAACACAGCAGAAACAAGAAGGATAAGCCAACTCGGTTACGTTGCGTCGTATTGTCGTTTTAATTTGTTTTTCTTCAAAACAAATTCCAGGCATGTATATATTGTTTCTTTGCTCTTCAATCAAGTCCTATAAATATTTTTAAGCATTATATGTTCAGGGTTCATGAGGTAAAAACGAATTTTTGACAGCAACTACACACAAGTTTCAGTACAGAATTTTTTGGCTTCATCTTTGTGGCTCACGGGTTTGCTGAGTTTTATTGATTTCATGATGTTGCTCGGTTCCAAGCTTCCATGGCTGTTCCTAGGCATTAAGTAGAATGTGTTAGAGTGTTTTTGGCTCAATTGTTTCGGTCCATACACCCAAGAACAAAGAAATGACAGCAAGTTCATCTTATGTGCAGAAATGAACCTTTGTTGTTGTCATTGAGTTGTTTAAGTGGGGAGTTCGAACATTGGCTGTCCTAGGACCGTAGCCATGGTTAGAACACTTCCTCAACATGTCTAGGAGGTGATCAAATCATTTTTTAAAGCTGGGTTCACAGATCCATAAAAATTTACCAAAACAATTCAAGTTCAATTCGGCTACCCTCTTTTGTTGTGTGAGTACACTTCGGTTTTGGTGTGTTGTATGGATTATGGTTGGCTCCTAGCCCATAGCCATGGTTCATACAATACTCCATCATGTCTAGATTGAGCCATGGTCGATGAAATGGCCACTGGAATGACCCACAACAGTAAAACAACTAAATACATTCCACTGCACAGATTTGATGCTCTCGGTTGATACTTTCTGTTTTCCTAGGTGTTTGCTTGGGTTGTGGTTGGATTTAGCCCTTAGCCATGGTCCAAGCCATGCCTTAGGATGTTGGTAAGAGTCTTTGGGGGGCGGTTCAAGCCCTTGGTCACAAAAGTTCAGAATTTCACCTCAAATACCCAAGCTGCTCCTACTGCACGTTTGACAACAACTTTGGGTCACGTTTTTGGTGCTTGTTTGAGTTCTTGGTTGGAGTTTAGCCCATGGCTTTGGACTGGACAGTACCTTAATGAGTTAGGAAAGTCATGGTTTTGGCCGTTCGTGATTTGGTTGAGTTTAGAGGTCGTACGAGAATTTACGGTGAAAGGTGCCAAAATGACTCTTGAAAGAGTGTTTTATGTTTTTTAATTCCTTTCACCTATTTTCGTGTTTTACAGTTATTATGCATATTTTTCAGTATGTTTGGGGTATTTTAATCATGGTTAAACGTCGGTTTAATGTTGGTTCGGGTTGGTACGAATCCATGGTTAAAAATCAAGTTGTTTGGTTTGAATCGTCTCGTTTTTGGTTCTATTGTTAAAATTTTGTCAAGTTAAGATTTATTGCATGTGTCACATATTAGTAGTAAGTCGCAGCTAGCCTGGGAACGATCCAACTCATCCTGTAAAAATAAGTTATAATCTTTTCTTTGGAAAAATCTCATCCTCCATCGTTGGTTATTGGAAATCCAGCAGCGCCTCTGAAAACCAGAAGGCAAATGATTATTGAATACATGCATGCTGCTTTTATTTCTCAGGACGAACCAAAGAAAATTGAAGAAGCTCTTCTGGATCCTAGTTGGATTGAAGCTATGCAAGAAGAGCTGAATCAATTCAAACGAAACGAAGTTTGGTTTCTAGTACCTAGACCATCTCACCAAACTGTCATTGGAACTCGGTGAATATTCAGAAACAAACTAAATGAAGAAGGCACAGTGATCAGAAATAAAGCAAGACTGGTAGCTCAAGGTTTTAGACAATAAGAAGGAATAGACTATGATGAGACCTACGCACCAGTAGCAAGGCTCAAAGCTATCAGAATATTTTTGGCCTTTGCTGCTTTTAAGAACTTCAAAGTTTATCAAATGAATGTGAAGAGTGCCTTCCTAAATGCTCTATTACAAGAAGAGGTCTACGTCGAACAACCTTCAGATTTTTTTATCGATAATTTCTCACCTCACCATGTATTCAAATTACACAAAGCCTTATATGGTCTAAAACATGCACCTAGAGCGTGGTATGACACTTTATTGCAATTTCTTATCGATCATGACTTTAAAATTGGGACAGTAGACAAAACTCTGTTTACTTTAGTCATTAATAAACATATACTTTTAGTACAGATCTATGTTGATGATATTATTTTTGGGTCAACCAACCCCAAATTATGTGCAAAGTTTGGAAAGTTGATGCAGGATCAATTCGAAATGAGCATGATGGGAGAATTAACATTCTTATTAGGATTACAGATCAAACAACTTGATACTAGAATTTTTATAAATCAAGCCAAGTACACCAAGGAGCTTCTGAAAAAGTTTGGTATGGAAGCATGCTGTGCTGCTTCTACTCCAATGAGCTCATCTATTAAACTTGATAAAGATGAAAGTGGAATTCCAGTAGAGGTAACTCAGTATCGTGGTCTTATTGGTTCATTGTTATATCTGACTGCCAGTAGACCAGATATCATGTTTGTTGTTTGTATTAGTGCGAGATTTCAATCTAACCCCAAACAATCTCATTATATTGCTGCTAAACGTATTTTGAAGTACTTAAAAGGAACTCAAAACTTCGGTTTATGGTATCCCGATGATTCATCGTTAAATCTTATTGGATATTCAGATGCTGATTATGCAGGTTGCAAACTAGACAGAAAAAGCACAAGTGGTTTTTGTCAATTTCTTGGTGATAGGTTGATATCCTGGTTTAGTAAAAAGCAGACTTCCATAGCCACATCTACTGCAGAAGCAGAATATCTGGCTGCTGGAAGCTGCTGTTCTCAAATACTATGGATACAACAACAATTAAAAGACTATGTAATTTAAGCCTCTGATTCACCTTTTTTCTGTGACAATACCAGTGCCATTGCAATCACACAAAATCCAGTACTTCATTCTAGAACTAAGCACATAGACATCAGACATCATTTCATCAGAGATCATGTGCAGAAGAAGGACATTCGTCTTGAATATGTTTCTAATGATCAACAAACAGCAGATATCTTTAAAAAACCTCTGCCTGAAAATAAGTTTTCTTATTTTCGAAACTCACTTGAATTAATAGACTTAAATTAATTATCTGTTATCTTCATTAATGTGTTGTGAATTCTTCTGTTTCTTCAGAGTTGTTTGGCAGATAATAAAAGACAAGCGAGAGAGACAATCAGTAAACATAACATAATATTTTCATTAATAATATAGGCGGGGGCGTACAACTTTCACTTCATTTTTAACGTACGCTCTCCAAGTTTCCAACCAAGTGGTCAGCTCCCCGGTAGAGGTACGTAAAAACTCCTCTCAAAAAGCAATCTTTTTTAGAGTCCTCAGCTCCTTTAAGAGCATGAGGAGGTAGACGCCATCATCAGAGAAGACGTCCGCACTGTCAGCACTATGGAGACGTCGATAATACTTCGCCATTTTTGTCACCTCCTTGGAGGAAGACACCTGCCCACCCTCAAAATAGGACTGAAGCTCCTGGATCTTAGTCCACGTAGCTAGTGTCTTCTCGAACACCTTGTCCTCAATCGCTTTCTTCCTCGCTGCTACCACCTCCTTCATGAACTCCTCAGCCAAGTCATGACTATTCTCTCTTGCCATATTTCTGTTTAAAAGTGACTAATGGCTAACCTCTATGTCGGTATTTATAGATGATAAATCAGGTACCAGAGATCGAGGTAATCATAACATTCAGCGGGAAATGTGAAACGTTCTGTATCAAGCTTTCGACGGTTCACTTACCAAGATGTGACATTTAATAATTACATTGATTTAGGGGGAACTTTATTATGATTATATTTGATTTTGTATCAGAAGCAAAAGGAGACTTATCTCTTCATTAAAATAAGGCACTCTGTTTAAAACTTCCAGTAGAAGTTGTCAAAATCTCTTCTGATTCTTTCATATATGAATGTCAATTTATCTTTTATAAATTATGCCTTATTCAATTAATATCGAGTTATTTGTAGAAGAAAACGATTTAAGATAAATACTGGTATTCCATTGCACATTTACTCAAAGCTAGGTTACAACATACAATTCCACATCTATGGAGTACTTCCACTCAACCGGATGCATCCGATGATGAAGAAGTTGACGAGTCTCAAGTCGGCCGAAGCACTTACTGATTCACCAGACTAAGTCTTTCTTACTCATTTTTTTTATTCAATGAAAGTAGTAGATGAACAAAAATGTCAAGATTTCCTTACATTAAGTTTATCTACTCCATTCATTGTTATCAGCAGCTTGAAGTACTTTTTATGTTGCAAAGTACTTCAGCAGGAACCTATCTAAGGACTGGTTAGGAATTCTAAACTGAGGATTTTCTTCCTAATCCTTATATCTTGGATAAAGATGGTCTTCTTCGAAAATTATCCAGCAAGCTTGAATCTTGTCAGCACTAATGTATTGGAAAAAGAGGTCTTCAAACATCTGTATACGAGTGACTGAAAGTTGCTTTTGGAATTCCACTCCTGATTCTGATTCCGGAAAAGGCTCCGATAGATCACTTGCACCTATAATTTATACTGATTTGAGAAAAGAGAAGTTTGAATAACTTAGTTTGTAAATTTGCAGGCATTTATATAGAGTATCAGGAAGCTGAAGAGCCGACAATTTTGGTTACACGAATACCAAGATTCATCCATCTTGTCCTCAGATTTCATATCTCTACATTTATTAGTTGCATTTATCGAGGGGGAACATTATCTTAGTCAGACTAAGATTTATACCTTTCTCAGAAAATAGATAGAATACTTGTCTTTTCGATAAAACAAAGAGTCTGCTGATTTTATCAAAGTGCTCAAATATTTCAGTACTTTGAAACTTCCAGCAGACGTTATCATAAAACGACAAATCTTCTTCTGATTACTCTTAATAACTGTCTGGACAGCCCGCCTCTTTCAAATTTTAAAATCATTCGCGTCTCTGACAAAATCTGCATGTCTTTTCAAATACTCAACCGTAAACATACTGACACGTGTCCTTGTGTTTACTAGACGGCTGTAGATTTATTTTAAAATATCACTTTCTCACTTTTCACTATTACCGTCTCAAAACTTTTGTTACTCAGCTACTGCTTTCTCTTAAATATCTTCTCTCTACTGCAAATTCTATCTGATTCTTTCCTACTTATAGAAATGGCTGGAGCATATACTATTAATTCCTATCAAGTCAACTTTGCTTCAGTTCTAAATATCAAAGATGAGAACCTTGTTAAAATTTTTCAAGCCCTTGAAAAATCAGGACTTCGAAAATTCTTGGAAACACGCACTGTAATATAAAAAACTGCCCTTCTGGACTTCTATGCTAAGGCAACTGTTCATGAAGGAAAGATCATTCATTCTCAAGGAGACACATCCATCTCCATTGATGTTGCACTGTTGGGAGCAACTTTCCTCCTCCCACTTTCAGGTATCTATGAACTCTCTGATATTTCTAAGCTAGAAATGTCTACTGCTTTCAGTACTTTCTCAGCTTCTGGAGAAGAACTGTCTCCCTCTTGCTACAAAAAGTTCCTCAAAATGGAATATCAAGTTCTTGCTGATATTGTGGCGAAAGCTCTGTTAGTCAAAGCTGGCACGTAGATAAACTAACAAAGGAGAAAGTCCAAGTGATGGCTGCCATCACTTCAGAAACTAAAGTGGATTGGAGTCGTTTTCTATTCCGAATTATGAAAGAAATGGTTACAAAGAAAAGCTCTGGATTTGCTGTTCAGATAAGCACAATGTTAAAGGATGCTGGTTTCGCTTTTACAAGTGAACATAATGCTGCTTCTGTAACAATGATTGATGCTGAAAATGTACTCGCTTTAAGGCCCAAGCCAACTGTGGCTGAATTTGTTGCTTTGAAAAAGGAGATTGGAGAAACTCTTTATGAGGTTCAAAGACCTCAAAGAAAGATTAAAAGGAAGAGAGTGAATATCTCTACTGATTCTGACAAAACAGTATCCGAAGAGTCTGCTGCTCATATTCAACCATCCTTACCACCAACTCCCATCAAAAAGAAAGCTCGTACTGTTCTTAAGATCATGAAGACAGCAAAAACTTCGGAAATTGAGAGTGTACCAATCAAACAAGTGTTTACAGAAGTTGTTTCCTCTGCACGACCCACTGCTCCTACTTCAATACCAGCTGCTGCATCTGTTCCAGCAACATCTATTGCTTATATTATCAGACCAGTGTCTGGAATTGTAATTCGAGAACCAACTACGGGGTCTTCTGCCTTTCGACCCATTTTGCCTATCTCATCGACCGATAAAGGCAAAGGAATGCTGAATGAAGAACCACAAATTCTTGGACCCAAGACATTTGTGACCACTAGTGTTGATCTTCACTTGGCAGAAATAGAAAGCTCTGCCAATGATGACATGAATTTCTTTGACGAATGGCACAAGGTCCGAGTTTTTCATTCCTTTGCATACTTCCAGAAAAAAGGGTCTTATGGGAAAATGATGAACATTGAGAAGAAGGTTTTTCAGCTTGCCAAAAATGAAAATATAATCGAGGCAATGCGTAAAGAAACTACATCCTCGAATAGCTGAAATGTCAGAAGTTAGAATCTGTTCTGAAAACTTTTGAGTCAAATTTTGATCCTACGATTCCTACTGCTGTTCAGGATCAAAACGTCATTCATATTCTAACTGACAGATTGAAACAGATGAGTGAGCAACTTCTTGCTCAAGAACAGGCCTTTGGAGATCCAATTGAATATCATGTCGGCTTTGTTCCAGACTTTCCACAGATTCAGACAGTTGAGGAACGGACTACAGCTTCACCAAAAGCTCCTGCTCTCAGTACTCCTGCATCACCAAAGAGGCCTCTTCAGTCATCATCTCTCCTGTCTGTTCGTGAATTGGCTTCAGTGGAAGAAGTCATTGAATCAATTGTTCCCACGTCCTCTACTGCTCAGGAAACTGATCCAGCAACTTATTTAGTCCCGTCATCTTCTCCAACAGCAGACCAACCCATGGCAGAATCAGATGCTATATCCTTTTTGCCAAATTTAGAGAACTTTTCTGCCGCACATCAAGCAAAAATTAAAGTTCTTTTGAATCAGCAATCTGAACCTATGATTGCAGACCAATTAGTTATACCTGCTGAAATTGTTCCATCAGAAGAGAACTTGGTCTCTGCATTTGTTGCTCCTAATGAAGAGACTGTTCCTACGAACACTGCTGCCGAACCAACTGTCACTACTGTTCCAGATGAAAGCTCTGCTAACCCTGTCCCTTCTACTGATTTGGTGGATACCATTTCCCATACCAAAACTCAAGTCTCTACTGCATTGATTGTCACTAGTCGTGTACAAACTCACACGGATATTTGCCTTGCTGAAATAAGGCAACGCTTGCTTGAACGAACTCCATCACCAGAATCAGAACCATTCAATTTAGAGTTTCAGATTGACACTCTACAAAGGGAACTCAATAATCTTTCTGATTTAGTCAAGCGGATGTCTCGTGAAAGTGTAGCAGAATTCAGTGGTGCTCAGTTCTTCGAGAACGAATGTCCAAAAAAATACATAAAACGGCGGAATCTATGGATAAAATGTATGCTGAAACCATTGTTTTCAGACAAGCTATATCCAGAAATCATGGTCATATCATGCTTGTTCAATTTGACATGCTTAATCGACTCACCGAGCATGATGATCTCATTCGTTCATTTTCCACCTCCATGGAATTAATGGATGCCAAGATTGACTCTCAAACTCAATCTCTCACTACTCTTAATGATCGAATCTCTACTCAGGCTACATATCTGGAAATATTGACCAATGACATTCAAAACTTGTCTGGAAGAATGGTTGATTTTATGGCCCGTATTATTGCCCCTGATGCCAAAAAGGGGGAAGAACAACAAAGAGGAGGAAGAGATCCATCCGAAGCAGAACAAAAGAGATCAGAAGACCAGGCGGAACCTTCAGATAGAAGATTTCAGGATCCTCTAAATGAAGAAGTCATATACAGGGACATTGGAACTAATGATTGACAATTTATTTTGCTAATTTCACTGATATTATCCTTTTGCTATCTGTTATCTGTTCTTTAACGCTTTCCTACTGTTTAGGTTTTGGCATCACCACAAAGGGGGAAATTGATAGACATGAATTAATTGTGGCGATGAAAATAAAAACCAGCAACATTCTTTAAGAAAACAGTAGACGATAAGAAAACCAGAAGCTACTGCTCTAGTAAAACAAAAGCAGTAGAAAAGAGTAGAAAAACATAATCAGAAGAAGATGTTACCTAACGGGACTAGTTTAAATGTTACCGTTAAGTTTACCAAGTACTAGTATTAATTACAGCATTAAATACTGTACGGAGCCATTTAATTCACTTTACCGATTTTAGTATAAATCAGGACTGATTGTTTTATAGCTTTTCTGCAGGAACCTTTTTAGGTAATAAAGCTGATTCAATCAGAAGTCTGAAGACATCCTCTGAACATAGACGTTGAACTCAGTCACTTATATATACATGGAACAAACCCATATAAAAAACATGACAATGCACAAAATATCTTTCAAGGATCAACGCTATTTCACTCAACGTGATAACCTCGTAATTCCTTGATAACTTTGAGTTCAACACAAAGAAAAGCAGCACACGCTTCATAGCATATCTGATCTTTTGAAGATCATCTTGTGCTACTGTTTCTTACACTCTTCACAATCATTTACAACACTTATACTCTATCAGAAGAGTTTGTAATCTGAAAAGAGTCTTTTCAGAACTTTGTGTATCATGTTTTCACTGTGTTGAGTAACTAAGAGTTTCAGTAGGAGAACGTGTAAGTCCTTATGAAGTGGGTGTGTAAAAGAGTTGTACTGTAATATCCAAAGTCTTTTAGCGATACCTTCTGGAAACAGGAGAAGGGGAGACGTAGAAGATTTCATCTTCGAACTTCCATAAACAACTACTGTCTACTGTTATTACTGTCTTTCACCTACTTCATCAGATTGTTTCCGCACCTATAATTGTAATCTGGTGAAAGTATACGCAACAAGATAAACTACTATCTCTAACAGGATTTTAGTACCTCCTAAGAAAGAAAAAGGAGTAGAGTTTATTCATCCCCCCTCTAAACTTAACTTCGATCCACAACATCTTCTACTCAATCCCCTCCTGATATAAAAGATTTTAAATTTAAATCTTCTGTTTATGATATAGAAAAATTATTAGAAGAAAAATTTAAAAATCTTAATTTAAATACTCTTAATGAAGAGTTTGAAAAAATTAATAATTCTTCTGAAGAAGAAATTAATAAAATCAAATGGGAGATAGACCTACCCAAACCAAATATTATTATGATAGACCCACTCCAATGGATGTTCTTTTAGAAGAACAAGAATACATTTCTCAAATAG